>NW_026941966.1:600000-840441 GCF_024139115.2 Armigeres subalbatus
ATCCGGTCCGATGACCAGTCTATACATTTCCTCCCTTCCTACATGAGCGTTCATGTCATCGATGACGATTTTGACGTACCGCAGTGGGCATCCATCATATGTCTACTCCAGCTGTGCATAGAACGCTTCTTTCTCGTAGTTGGGTCTCCCTTCGTGTGGGCAGTGCACATTGATGATGCTATAGTTGAAGAAACGGCCTTTTATCCTCAGCTTGCACATCCTTGCGTTGATTGGTTGCCACCCAATCACACGTTGTCGCATCTTACCCAGCACTATGAAGCCGGTTCCCAGCTCGTTGGTGGTGCCACAGCTTTGGTCGAAACCCGCTTTTTCACACTTTCTGTCCTGTCCAGCAGATTTCCTGCAGCGCTATGACGTCGAAGTTGCGGGGATGTAATTCATCGTAGATTATCCTGTCGCAACCTATATAGAGGTTTAAAAGGGCTTACTGTCAAACCCCACCACATCCTAGGCAGGCGCCACAACTCGCAGATGGCCTGAGGAGGTGTCGTCAAGCCCTTGAACATAGTCCCTGCTGCCCAAAATCCAATCCGGAGATGGAGAGTTCGATTCTTGGTCCGGTCTAGGATGTTTTCGGGATGGAAACTTTCTCGATACCCTGGGCATAGTGTATCCATTGTACTTCCCACACAACTTGTGACACAACACAACACAACTTGTGACACAAGATACATAATCATGCAATGGCGGAAAACAACATTTGAAAAGGGCATAACAGCCAAAATTTATTCCTTCCGATTTTTTGTCTACATATACAGCTTTATATGTAGATGAAGCATCAGAAGAAATATATTCTGACTGTTACGCCCTTTTCAAATGTTGGTCTAGAAATATATAGAACACCCCTAGTTCAGTCCTTCCCATTCCAGCTACGTTCATGTTTCTTCAAACACTCATATATTCATTTGAATTCATGAATTTGATATACAAGTATATATATACGAATAGTTCAATATGCAAAACAACTCCCTCCTTAGCCGTGCGGTAAGATGCGCGGCTGCAAAGCAAGACCATGCTGAGGGTGGCTGGGTTCGATTCCAGGTGCCGGTCTAGACAATTTTCGGTTTGGAAATTGTCTCGATTTACTTGGGCTTAAAAGTATTATCGCGTTAACCTCATGATATAAGAATGCAGAAATGGTAACTTGGCTTAGAAACCTCGCAGTTAATAACTGTGGAAGTGCTAAATGAACACTAAGCTGTGAGGCGGCAATGTCCCAGTGTGGGATGTAATGCCATTGAAGAAGGAGAACTCCTTTTTCAAGCCCCTCCCACAACCTAGATACGTCCCATATTTTTAAAATAATCATATTGTATATAATATTATAGAAATTGAAAAAAAAAAATTAAAAAAAATTCGAAGAAATAAAAATACATAATTTTTCAGCCCTTAGCCTGATCTGTCAAACTTTCAATATGAATCAATAGGACAGGATTTCGCGTTGAATGCAATCTATTGCAAGTAAATCGGTTGAAGGTAAGTGCATTAAAAGCAAACTTGACTTTTTTATATGCTTTTTTATATAAAAAATGTATTATGGCCACTTTCCAAGCCCATAATCTGATCTGTCAAATTTCCAATAGGAAGCAAAAGGATAGGATTTCGCGACGAATGCAACTTGTAGTGAGTAAATCGGTTGAGGGTAAGTGCATTAAAATGGAGCTAGACTTTTTTACGCGCTTTTTAATAACAAAAAGTATTCTGGCCATAATTTCTAAGCCCATAGTCCGATCCACCAAATTTTCAATAGGTATCAATTGGTCAGGATTCCTCGTCGAATGGAACTTGCGAGTAAATCGGTTGAGGATAATTACTAGATAAAAGTTAAACTTTTTGCACTTTCGGTGCACATACACGCACACACACAGACATCATCTCAGTTCGTCGAGCTGAGTCGATTGGTATATAACACTATTGGTCTCCTGGCCTTCTATAAAAAGTTCGGTTGTGGAGCGAACATATAGCCTTTACCATTGGCGTAACTAGCCTCGATGCATAGAGGGAGCTATAGCCCCTTCATCTATTTTAAGCTTCTTTTCGAATATTCTCGAGCATTTAAGCACCTAATGTGATGAATTCGGTCCAACCACCTAAGGCAATTGCGGATCAACCAAACTCATCATCTCATAGCCCACAGTATCGAAGTGATTGGTACAACGACACAAATCTAAGTGTAGTAGCGCTTGGCTTTGTCCCGCACACTTGAAGGACAATATGTTATGGATCGCCGTCAGGTGTCCACCAAGCCAGAGAATATATTTGCATATTTTTATCAATATTCTATCTATCTCAAATGAAAAAAATATTGCAACATTTCTCCAGGTATTCCGACGGGAATCCTCCAAGGATTCCGATGAGAATCCTTTAATGATTTTGACGGGAATGTTCCAAAGATTCCGACGGGAATCCTCGAAGCATACCGAAGCGAAATTCCAGGGATTCTAAACAGGAATGTTCCAGGGATTCCAAATCCTCCCGGAATTTGGACGGGAATATTCCAGGAACTCCGGTGGGAATGTCCCAGGAGTTCTAACGAAAATGTTCCAGAGATCTCGTCAAAAATCCTCCAGGAATTCCAACTTTAATGTTCTAGGGATTTCTTAGGCAATGTTCCAGAGATGTAGAGGCGAATCGTCCAAGGATTCCTTTTTTATTTTTTTAGGCAAGCAATTCGTCGAAGGACTCTAAATTAATCCTCCAAGGATTTCGTAAAGAATGCTCCAGTGAAGTTTAGTCAAATCTTTGAGGGATTTCAAAGCAAATTTTTGAGGAATTCCGACGCAAATCATCGAAGGATTTTGAAGCAAATCGCCGAATAATTCCGAAGCAATTCGTCGAGCGAGTCGGAAAAAAATCTACGATGAATTCCAAAGAATACCGTTTATGTATTCTGAAGCGAATGAATCCAGAGCAAATCGTCGAGAGATTTTTAAGCACATCGTCAGATGGATTCCGATCGTCCAGGGATTCCGAAGCAAATCATTGAGGGATTCCGAGGCAAAACGTCGAGAGTATTCTGAAATGAATCGTCAAGGAATTCAGAAACAAATCTTTGGAAGACTCCGGAGGAATTTCGAAGAAAATCAACGCGAGATTCTGAAGCAAGTTCTCCATGGATTATAAAGGGTATCCCCCACGGACGACACCAAGATGGATCCAGTGTGAATTCTTCCTGATTCCGGTTGGAATACTTCGAAGACTCAGAAAGGAATTCTTCAGAGATTCGAATGA
This sequence comes from Armigeres subalbatus, assembly GCF_024139115.2. Classification (NCBI taxonomy): domain Eukaryota; kingdom Metazoa; phylum Arthropoda; class Insecta; order Diptera; family Culicidae; genus Armigeres; species Armigeres subalbatus. Next base: position 603,253 of record NW_026941966.1, read on the forward strand.
GAAATCTTATCGGATTGTGATGCGAATTCCTCTCGGATTGTGATGCGAATTCCTCTCGGATTCTAATGAGAATCCTTCTCCAACGATGAATTGTAAGGATTATCATGCTGCTAGGCAAGCGGAAGTCTACTGATAAACTGTTACTTCAGTCCGTGATGGTTGACTACATGTTTTTGACTGCTGGCGAAGTACGCTTTAATTGATATTTTGGTGGCTCTCCGTTACCACATAGAATTTTTTCTCTGAAATGAGAATCAAGCTCATTTGTCTTTCACTCATTTCATTATGATAGGGTGAATAAAGGAGATGAATCTTTATGCCACGATATCACTGCTAACTAACTTTTCAAATCCTGCGGGGCTATTTTTTCTAGGGAGGGCTAGGCCCCCCTAGCCCCCCTTAATTTATGCCAATGGCCTTTACGTATACTTTGTATACGAGAAAGGCAAAAAGTGATAAGGAATTTGAAATTCAATCGTAGTAGACATTTGAAATTCCAGCATACTAAGGCTTTAGTCCGATTCGCGAATTGAAACGAAATTAAACTTAAAGGCTCCCCCAGACCTAAGCGATTTCATCGCCGCGACGGCGACAATCAGTCGCCGCGATTCTATCGTTAGGTCGCTGCAGGCAATGTTCTATTTACGCTTCCATACCAACGGCGACAGAATCGCTGTCGCCAAGCGATAGAATCGCGTCGCGTCGCGTGTGTTTGGGGGAACCTTTAAAGTGACAGTTCGGAAATTATGAAATCCCCCGCACATAAGAATGGCTGGTGCTACCCAGCAAGACCACCAAAACATCTATCAGAAATTATTCATAATCTGTCAAAAATAATCTTGCTCTGCGAGCAGGGTTATTTGAAAATTTTGAACTGTCATTTCTAAGCTTAATTTGATTTTTATTCGCGAATTGGACCAAATCCTAAGGCTTTGGTCCGATCCGTGAATCAGAATTGAATTAAACTTAAAAGTGACAGTTCAAGAATTTTCCAAATAACCCTGCTCGCAGAGCAATATTACTTTTGACAGATATTGAACCATTTTTGATAGATGTTTTGTTGGTCTTGCTGGGTAGAACCAGCCATTCTTATGAGCGGGGGATTTCATAATTTCCGAACTGTCACTTTTAAGTTTAATTCGATTTTAATTCACGAATCGGACCAAAGCCTAAGAAGTTAATGAGAAGAAATTTTAAATTCGATTTCAGTAGACTGACGTAGCAAGTAGCAACGATTTTTTTTCGATCTAGTTCCCATTACATTTTCAATTTCAATTTCCCATTTCTTCAATTCCTCATCTCGATGGACCCTTCAATATCAAAATGTAGAGAGTCGACCTAATAAGACAAATAACAGTTTCGAACGATATTATCGTGGAGCTAGCTATAGCTATAATTTAGAATCTATGTTCCTGAATTCAATCTTGTAGATAGCAATTTGGGAGTATATTCGCTCACGCCGATTTTTTTTTTATTGTAAGACGTTTGATATTGGTTAAAATTTATTTCAAAATTCAGAGTCATGCTCATCTGCGAAATTCCGCGGAATTTCGTTTTGAATCACCTGAAACGATGTTTTTTTCGGAATATCGCATATCCTTGCTTTCGATGTCGTCTTGAAGATGTGCTTGTTATGAATCGACGAAATAACAAATTAATTTAATTGAATGGGCCTAATAAAAATAACTGAGCAAGTAAATATTGGTATTTGGAAGATGAAAACGGAGCTTGAGCTAAATGCATTAAATTTTCGCATTTTACACTGCGGAATAAGTTCATGTATGCTATAACCGGAATGCATTTTTTCTTTAATCAGTTGAATAAACGTGCTATTGTATATTTATGTTAATTGATTAAAATTGCGAGATTATAAAATCAGACGACGCCATTGTCAAATTCCGCAGAATTTTGTTTGATACCACCTGAAATAAACATTTTTAAAATACCGCATACACTCACTAGAAATATTGAAATCATATCAACAGATGACTGTTTTCTATCCAAACATATGAAAAACGGATTATTTCTAACTGCACAATAGATAATAAACATTTTGACTCAATTCCCGAACATGACTCGTATCCCGAACACTCACGTTTATTTGGTCATTTCTGCTCAACTCGTGAAGATCATTCCGAAGGTTCGTGTATTCATTTGCAATCTCAAATCCTCAATAAGGAAAATCATTGAAAGTTTTAAATTTAATTTCCGTAGCAATAGATATGTATTAACGTTGGATTTGAATATTATCCTCACTCTTATGTCACCAATTTTAGGTCACACATCTTTTTTTTCCAGGACCACTGTTCTGGAAAGGGAACAAAATATCAATTGAAGTCAGTTAACTGCACTTGAAAGAGATATAAATCTCAACAGTAGGTACTCAGAATCTCGACGGTACCTCGAATGAAAAATTAATACAAACAATCTGCGTACCACTTCAAATCCAACAGAACATCATCACTTATAGATCGGATGCCCAGATCAGATCCTTCAATTTTACCACACTTAATTATCCACAAGAGCGTTTGAAATCAACTACGGAGTTCACACTTTTCCCATCGTCCGCCGTTGATAGTGATCACCGTCGCCGTCGCCGGCTCTCTTGGAACCTCTAAACCACATGTTGAGCTCATTCAGACTATCAGTTCAGAAAAAATCCTACTGCGCAGCGCACTGCTTCCGTTCTTTCCCTGCCATCGAGCGCACTGTGTTTGTTTGCATTGATCGTGAACCATCCCTCCGAACTCCTTTTTCTTGCACCTTTCGTCATCGGAAAGCAAACACACAGGCCCGGAAGCGGTACACACGTTTCTCGACGGGAAGGTCGGCTCGGCAGTCGTCATCTCGTCTAACAGAAGCATGTGCTTTATGATCTGTCAGGAGTCCGCGGACTGAATGTATGATGATGGTATTTGCTAGCTTCTGGCCCGTTCCGCGACAGATGATGAAATGAACCTCTGCCGGTTGGCAGCGACGCAGGGTTCAGAGAAATTAAAAGCAAGCACGTTCAATTTATTCCCATTTCGTTCATTTATGCGCTTTCCGTACAGCAAAGGTGTTCAGAATGGCTTTGAATTCACAATAAATCACCGTAACAGGATTTTATTTCATTCCATTCATTCGAAGTTTTCTGAACTTCAAGCCTATACAACGTGTAATATAACCAATTTGCTTACGTCTGCCGTAATCACCACCTCGGCTTTGTCATTTTGAATATATCTTTAAAAGTATTGGCGAATTGGATTCATCCATGCATGACTATCGCAACCAATAGATGGATTAATCCTTTTTTTTTCTAATTTAGGTAGATCAGGTAAAATCGTCCTCGAAGTGAATGCCGCTGCATAGTCACTATTGTCGTTCGGCGAGGGGCAACCCTTTTATCCTGTCACTTTTATTATTACGTAAATAAATATACCTGGTGAGCACTGCCGCTCGCGGGTCCGGGGAAATGTGCCGGCTCGTTCAAATCGTCGCAAATGCATTTCGGCGAAATTACCTTTTCCGCTGTCCTTCGCGTTTAACCCTTTGACGAATTTGGATATACGTACAAGGAACACGGGGATGTATTCATTTGGGACGAGCATATGGTGCGCAACAGGATCGTTTAGAAACAATGCCGACGAGTGAAATATTGTGATGTAATTCAATATTTGTCGTTTTAGACGGCTGGTGGAGAACTATACCATTCATGGCTGTTGCAGACAATCAACAGCTGGATGTGACACGTTAGTGATGCGTATTTGTATTCCTCTATTATTTTAGTTTCTTCATTTCGAATAGATAGCACAGTTTACACATGTTTTGGACATGATTTGTAACACAAATGAACAACGAAGCTTTAAGACGATTTTTTCTCCTCCTCTTGTTAAAACGTGTGTATGAACCAAATCGATGTACTTGTAGGTTTTCGAGCACATTTCCCAATTAAACATGCATGGAATAGCTTTTTTTTTATTAATAACTTAGGTAAAGTTAATAGGGTAGGAGGGGATGAGTTGGCTCTTCTTAGTCGTGGGTTAAGATACGGGGCTACAATTCAAGACCTTGTGAAGCTGGTTGAGTTCGATCCTGAGCCCGTATCCCCCCTCTCGGCTGAGGCGGTCCGGAGTCCATGCAACGACCAATCTCGCAGCCGGTCGTCAACCAGGAGTTTAGCTCAGATCACTATCCGGTGATGGCGGAGTAAGCTCCTCGGTTAATTGGCATCAGCTGTTCCGGTGTCATCAAGTCTACTGGGGCCGGTTTCAAAGGTGCGTGCATGGACGACATCATCGACCACCGGCGTCATCTGACCACACCCGAAGAAATCGAACTGCAGCTTCAAACTATCCAAAAGGCGCTGGTCCAGAACCGTGAACAATATGTGATAATGCAGTTGCTCGACTGAACCCAAACCATCGACACACTCACCAAAGGTTTGATGCGTTTGCGGTATGTGCGCGAAAGCAGTTCCAGCGCCCTTCCAGACTGTGCAAAGTACGTCCTGGAAAATAATGACCATTCTAAAATCCTAGCCTCGGCCCATTCTACCATTGATCCCATTAGACAACATTGGCTCTAAAGATTGCTTGATAACTCCTGCAGAGAGGGACACCTAAATAGGTCGTCACTTCGTCAGCTCTCACAATCTTGGATAGAACATCGTCACACGAAGCAGCAGTCAATGAGCATGCGATCGAGTACCCTCTGCTGTCCTGTCTGTCCTATCCTGCACACATGTCTCGAGAGTACTTTCTAGAGAACGGAGTACTTCAGGGTTCTGTCCCATCCGTGACGCTGTTTATTATCGCGATGCAGCCCATTTTCCGCGTGCTGGAGTTGAAATCCTTCTGTACGGGGATGACATCTTCTTGGTGGTGTGTAGATCAAAAAGGGAAGGTTTACACCGTAGACTGCAGACCGCCGTTAAAGCTATCGACAAATGGGCGAAGAGCACGGAGTTTTCCATATCTGCGAGCCAGCGAAAGAGACCACCATCGATCGAACCCCTGTTCCGAAAACCAACCGCCTAAGGATCTTGGATGGAATGCTCACGTTTGGTGTAAAGCGGTGAAGAAATCGTGCGACTCACGACTGCGAATCCTGATCGGAGCGAAGCTTCCACGTGGCAACCGACCAATCCTGCTGTAAGTAGGTTCGGCGCTAGTCACTGCGAAGTTGATGTATGGAGTTGGACTAGTGAGCCGAGGAGGACCGGAGACCCTACAGACGTCTGTAGGGTCTCCGGTCCTCCTCGAGGGTACCCTCGCTCCTGCATACAAAAAAATGGTACGCTACGTTTCTGGAGCGTTTGTGACCAGTCCGATTAATTCCATCATGGCCGAAGCTGACAGTCTTCCGTTTGGATTACTTGCCACTCAGTCGATAGCGAGTATGGCCATCCGAATTGTGGCTAAAAGTCGCAATAACAGCAACCTTCCGTTGATTCGCCGGGCATCAGACCGTCTTTATGAATACACGGGTACAGTACTTCGACCAACAAGCAAGGCAGAGAGATCCTGTCTGGCACGCACGAAGACCATCTATAGTGTGAGATGCGAGAAACTGTGTTCGAGCCGGTGCTCCGCCGTTAAGAGCTATACCAGTCGTCCAACAATTGCCCTCGGCAATATTTCGTAGCTCGACTGTGATCTACACCGATGGCTCAAAAACTGACGGTAGGAGCCGCATTCCACACGACCGGTTTCGCAGATTCCTTCAGCCTTCCGCAAGCGTGCAGTGTCTTCTCTGCGGAGGCGTATGCAATCAAGAGAGCGGTTACGATCCTAAATACCTGTGGTGAGATGGTGATCTTTGCAGATTCGGCCAGCTGCCTGTTGGCAATAGAGTCCGGAACATCAAAACACCCGTGGATACAGGAAATCAAAAATTTGGTGCGCAACAAACTCGTCCAATTTTGCTGGATACCGGGACACGCCGGCATTAGTTGGAATACCAAGGCCGACCGACCAGCAAACGAGGCTTGGAGACAGCCCGCAACCGATGTGCCCATTCCTGGCAAAGACGCTTTGACAGTGGTGAAGCAGACGGTACGATGGTGCTGGAACCATCAGTGGCACGATTCCCGAGACGTGAAACTGAGATAAATTATGGACGATACGCTTAGGCTGAAAGATCAGAATAGTACAGCAGATCCGACTTAGAAATGGCCATGCAAGACTGACGGCTACCCTAGTGTACTGCTCTATACTCCATCTAGGAGGACAGTAGCAGCTACAAAAGTAAACCCTGTTTACCTAAAGCAAAGTTGCTATGACGAAATAAACCCTCATCATCAGGGTATCTCCTGGATGGGGTATCGCCCGCAAGTCCATCTGAGACTTGTTCGTAATCCAACTGCCGTTTCCAGCAGGGATGCGGTATGGATCGGACAGCAAGGCGACAGATCAGACAACTTGGTGCAGCCTGACAGCTTGGTGGCCTTCAAGTCCACACCTACGGCACAGCTTACTGCGATCGGGCCTTTACAGCTATAAGACTTATGACCGTTGCCAAGACACATGCTACAGGTCTGAATTGGTTGGTTTGTGCTCAACGAGCACACCAACCAACCCACTTTCAGTTTCGCATTATCCAGCACCTTCCGGCCTTAGCCAGAGGTACTTGGAATGAGGCAACCCGCATAGCCTTTGCGTAAGCAAATAGCAGATTCCTAGGGCATAGGGTTTTAACTTGAACCCCATTTTCCAGGACTACCTCTGTCAACTTTTTATACTCACAACTCTTCTGAGTAGCATCGGTTGGCTTCCATCGTCCGCTGAACTGACGTAGTCATCTCCTCCACTGTCTTGACTATCACTGTCTGTACTCTCAGCGCCATTTAAATATTCCTTATAGTGCCATCCTTATCCCTGCACATCTCGGCTCGCGGCACGAAGCGTTGAGCTTCTAATAGAACTTGCGTATTTCTTGACAATGGCACAGCTTTGTAGAGCATTAATAACAGAGAAATAACTCGTCTGAAGTCGGCGTATAACATTTCATCGTGCGCCTAATTCAACAGTCTGAGACCACTTGGGGAGACATTCGTTGGCGAATACCCGGAAAGTCTTCGTGAGGGCCAATCAACGATGGATCACATGTTTAGCCTGCAAATGATCTTAATAAATTTCGGGAGCACAACTTGCAGAATCACCGTCTGTTCATTGATTTCGAAGCAGCGGAGCCTTATTTGTGATCGTAACTGACTCGATACTTTGCGAGTAGAGACTGGAGTAGGCCTAGTAGTGTCGGTGTTAAAGTAGTGCTTGATGGAGAAGGAGTAATTCAAAAAATTGACGGAAACGAAGGTCGTTATGTCTTGTCTTGTCTTGTCTTAGCACATGCACAGCCAGTATTGAAAAGCATCCTGGAAATGTCGGTTTCGGTTGTATTCCCGAACATTTTCTTGTCTGCATTAATATTTGCAGCATATCATAAATATGACACAAGCATTAAAACGGCCAGGCCCACCGTGCAGGCTTGAATTTGGGAGAAAATCCAGAACTCCCCGGCAATCAGATTATTTAGTACTAAATAACATGATCAACGAAGAGTTTTGAATGTACGAAAGGAAGAAACTGGGACAGCCGTACCAACCGTTTCACATTCAGGGGGACTAATGATTGACGAATCGTTGGGAGTGACTTTGAGACGGAAACGAAGGTCGTTATGTATAAAAACTTAATTCTTTTACGGACGGGTTAGAAACGTGGACGTAGCTAATATGTTAATCCATTAACAACTTATTCAGATAAGGTGTTTCTATGTTCAAAGACTGAATGAATATTAATTTTACAGCAAATTATTGATAAGAAAATCAATTTCTGCCAGCAGAAGAAAATAGCCTTCTGCTATATTTCTCCAGCATTCTCTTCACCTTCGCAGCCTTATTATTTTTGCTCATTATTTATTTGACTATCCTCCGGCTGTCGTTCCATCGCGGTGCAATCATATCGGTAGAACCTATAGACATCGACCAACGATTTCGTCTGGCAAGCGAAGATAAAACTGGAAAATTATGTAATTTATAGCTTATCCATGTGAGTACGCCACCGCGGTGCAACGATTCACCGCGTGCCGAGTGGATGAGCACAAAAATCCTTTAAATTTTACACCACATCGACCAGCTCTTCCGTTCGGGGTCGATTTCTGGGTTATTGATTCGGTACGTGAAAAATGTGGAAGGGTGTGCTTCGGTGCTTGCTTTATGGTGGCTCGCTGATATGTTTGACACATTTCGGCCGTTGCACGGCACATCGAGAATGATGATGATCCTTCGGGATCAACTACGGCTGCTTGCGGACCAGCATCATTTCGAGGAAGAGAAGTATCGAATTTCGTTTAATTTCTTATCCGGACCCGCCAAAGGTAGTGGATGTCCTCGAGACAGAGTCGTAAATCCTTCCACTGCTTCCAGTGAAATACGGCGGAGGGGAGAGGACACTTGCTCGGGCAGACTGAAAAGAGTAAATTCACTCAATATCAATTTATCAATTCCAAACTTCGGTTGGACCCTTTTTACGATTACAATTCGAACCCGCTTTCAATCACCATTATTATTTATTCAAAGAACTTGTAAAAATGTAAAATAGCTACTTGGGGACGGACGGACGTAGAAAACGCATTCCCGTGACCAGGTTAAAGGGGGAAAAGATCACTGTCCTGGGATGAAGAGGTGAGGATGTCGAAACGAGTCACGGGACAGCATCCACAGCAAGAAGGAAAATCCAACCGAAGATAGTATCGAATTTCATTTTTAGCATTGAACTTTTCATTCGCGCTCAGGGAATAGAATGAAACCGACCACATGGATAACACAGTATATAGAGGATATTTTACCAAGTGAGATCTCTTTAAATCTTCATATATTATTTTAATTTTTTCAACCTTAACAACCCATAGACCAGGGAATCACTATCAAGAGCTGTTATGGCAAAAACTACCCCGAAGACAAAGATCATTACCATGGCTGACCCCAATTTCGAACTGTGTGATGATATAAAATTCCTTCATATAAATTCCATCATTTCGTAAATAGGGTTGATAATGCCACCCAGGAGAGTAGTTTGACACTCGTTTTAAATAAATGCACACGCCAGGCAGTGAAGACCGTCCGAAGACGGTTCGCTTGTCGACGAGGCCAGCACATAAAAATGTTCCAAATCTTCTGCCTTTGCCATGAAAGACCCGATCCCCTTGACCAGACAAACTCTTATCGCCTAGTCGACGGTCCGCACGTCCCAGTAGGAGACGATGACGGTAAGAAAGATGAATTTAAATAAATGCCCCTATATTTCTTATCCATACTAACCCGAATGGTTACTCGAATGGTCAAAGATCCCTTCCAGAAGCCAAGGAGGGAAAATGACAAACCAACCGAACCGTGAGTTTGAGGCAGAACCAAGCCGAAAGGACTCGCCTCGGTTCGGTTTCTAATTCTTTATATTTTATGAAGGGATTCGGATTTTGATATCCTTTTTCCTCCTTGACTGGGCCGCTCCGGGAACGAGCATTTTATGCCGCATTAGCAGACACATAAATTCCGAACCCATAAAGACGACTTGCAAGAACTTGCGCCGGGGGAAGTTGGTCGGGGTTAGCAATTTTGTGACCACAGTTGGACCGGCCAAGTGCGCGCTCGGATGGATAAGAGCATTAGTAATAATTAAACGATGTGGTTTTCTTGGCTACTGGAAACAATCGATGATCTTTCCTTGTGCTCTGTGCTTCTTATTGTGCCGTAGAAAAACTTTTTCGAAACGATGATTAATTGCCTAAGTATAAGGGAGGAGTGTTGGTATTTTGGTGATTGGTGCGAGTGGAAAGGACTTGAATAGTAATGATTCCGAGATGCTTAGAAAGATTGGATAAATTTATTCGCACTGCCACTGATGGCATCTAATCCATATATGCCGTGAATCGCATATCTGTCCCATCTTTGCTGGGTTTCCTATTCATATGGGACAAATATGCGATTCACGGCAGTATAGTTCAACTTAGTTTTTTTTCATTTTCTATAAATGTTTTCAATTAAAGCTAGCATAATATATTTAAATTATCGAGAACGAAGCGGTGAGCCAGCTGAAAACCTCTCTAATAAAGACAAACAAAAAAATATCGAGAAAGCATTATAATAAGTAAGATGCATTGATCGGGTAGCCACTTCGGGCAAACATGCTTGGGTTAGATGGTTGGATAGGATTGAAAATTTTATAGAATTTCAAATTATCATATCCCTGTATAAATTAATTCGACTTTGGTAAAACCGGGATCAATGGACACATAAATTCGTTTCCTATCCTTATCCTCCGGTCAAAACGCACTGAAAATGTTTTCCAAAACTTTCGAAGGGTATGTTGAAAATGCATTTTTTCGTCTGTTTATCATTTTATGTGACATTAGCTTTTATCATGTTTCATGAATTCCCCAGAAAGTAGAACTTATTTGCCGAGCAATGTTGGCAGCAGATCAAGAATCTATTAGGAATACACAGGGGAAAGGCCAATTCAGTGGAAACGTTTTCGGAAATATGATGAAATGATGACAGATAGGAATAATGCGATTATGGGTTGCCAACTTCATAGCTTTGCAGGACGATGACTACAGGCATCAAGAGCGAACGTCTTCTGTTTGGTTCATTGAAATGTGTATTTTGTATGCTTGAAAAACTTTTATTGTAATAATTTTTCAGGTTGATAGTGTCAACTACCTTACTTATACAGAATGGCGGCTCAACTTCAAAATAAAAATTCCAAGATTTTTACAAGGTTTCCATAAAATTTACAGGATTATTAAAATCATTGAATACATATATTACATTTAGAAGCAGCTGTTATTGATTTAATTTATGCATGGTGAAGATGATTTTATTTATTTTCGAAATTGATAATTATAGAAGTAATTATAAGCCATTATAATATCAAATTTATTTATTTTTTTTATTTATTTATTTATTTAGGCACTCTGTGTTACTTAACCGCTACTGTGCCAAAATCTACTGTGGTATTCTGCTTTGCAGAATCCACACAGAATCTATTTTTAGATTTCCATTGCCATTATTGTTGTCGTTGCCAGTCCATCTCCTCGTGAGTCCATTGTGTCCGTTTGTCCATGTCGTGTATCCAATGATCGTTGCATTGTTCGGTTGCCATTTTATCCGGGTACGTTGGAGGAATGCCTCCGAGAAGAACAAGTGTCAGTCGTCATCAGGCAGCCATGACGATAGGCGCGTCTCCCAAAACGCTACCGCATGGGCTGCGCATCCGGCGACTGACGAGGGTTTGATGGAGGGGCTGGGAATCGAACCCATGACCATTCGCTTATAAGGCGAACGTGTAGCCAACTACGCTACGGGACCCCCCTATCAAATTTATATCGAGTTTGCATTACCGACAAACTTTTCTGAATCAGTGATCACGCCGGTCGCGGACGACTGCCAAGTGACAGTAAAAGAGACATCTAGCGACACGTACGGCTGATCTGCATCGACTTAGTAAAGTTTAGCTCATCGCTTCACGCCTTAGAGTTCTGGTAGTGAGTAAATGGAGCACCAGCAATTTTATCGTAATCAGTTGTAGCGAATAATCAGTGAAAACGATGTTCTCACAAAAGGCGAATGTTACAGTAACTCTGAAACTGATAACATTAAACTCTTAAATTGTTTGTATGTAGTTTTAAATATTCGAATTCCTGAAGCAATTTTCTACTGAAAGGGATATCCGATGAAGCTCGTAAAGGAAAATTCAAAAGAAGTCCATATATGGAGATATCAAAAGAATGGGGTAGGGCCGGTAAGCTGATTACCGTACGGCCGAATGTCATTTGCCCAAAGGCCACTAGGCCGAGAGTTGTTTTATCGAATATTCCATTTGGTCGAACAAACCATTAGGCCGAAAGTCATTTGGCCGAAAGGGTCATATAACCGATTATGTCATTTGGCCGAATAGGACATTTCGTGAAATAGGGCATTTGGTTGAACTAGACATTTGGCCGAATAGGTCATTGGCCGAACAGATCATTTGGCTGAATAGGTCAGTTGACCGAACATGTCATTTGGCCGAGCAGGACATTTGGTCGAATAGGTCATTTAAAAAGTGAGAAATGAGGTGTGAAAAGTGAGACGTCTCACTTCTCACTACTTATTTCACTCTTCTCACTATGAAAAGTGACTAGTGCGAGATGAGAAGTGAAATGTTTCACTACTCACTTATCACTTCTAATTTTTCACAGTGAAAAGTGAAACGCCTCACTGCTCATTTCTCACTTCTAATTTTTCACTGTGAGAAGTGAGAAATGAAGAGTGAGAAGTGAGACGCCACAATTTTCACTTCTCATTTCTCACTTCTCACTGTAAAAAGTGAGAGCGCGAAATGAGTAAAGAGACGTCTCACTACCCACTTCGAAGTACTTACTTCTCATAGTGAGAAGTAAAAAATGAGGAGTGAGAAATGAGACATCCCACTTCTCACTGTGAAAAGTGAGTAGTGCGAAGTGGATAGTGAGACGTCTCACTACTCACTTTGCGCTTCACACTTTTTACAGTGAGTAGTATGAACTGAGATGTGAAAAGTGAGACGTCTCACTTCCTACTCCGCATTTCTCACCTCTCACTGTGAAAAGTGAAAAGTGAAAAGTGAGTAGTAAGACGTCTCACTACTCACTTTTCACAGTAATAAGTAAGAAATGAGGAGTGAGAAGTGAGGCGTCTTACTTCTCACCACTTATTTCTCACTTCTCACTGTAAAAAGTGAAAAGCGTGAAGTGAGTAGTGAAACGTGTCACTACCCACTTCGTGCTTCTCATTTTATACAGTGCTAAGTGACTAGTACAAAGTGAGTAGTGAGACGTCTCACTTTGCTCTACTCACTTCTCACTGAAAAATGAGCAGCGCAAAGTGAGAAGTGAAACGACTCAATTCCCACTTCTCACATTTTACAGTAAAAAGTGAGAAGTCTCACTCCTCACTCCTGTTGCATGATAAGCTTTACCCCGCCGTTAAATCCGTTATATCAGAATTCCTGCATGGATTCATGCAAAAACACTCGACGATCTCTAATTTTTTTAGCTTCACCAAAAATGTATTGGATGCATCGAGAAGCGGCAACAAGTAGATGCTGTGTACATTGACTTTTTTAAGGCATATGATAAAGTTTCGCACGATCTTGCTATTTTGAAACTGAACCGTCTTGGTCTACCATCGTGGATCGTCAACTGGATTAATTCGTACTTGACTTCAAGAAAAGCCTGTTTTAAGATTCGTGACGCCACTTCCGATGAATGCGAGATTCCGTCTGGCATTCCACAAGGACCTTTAATTTTCGCACTATTTATCAACGTCATTTGTGATAGCCGCCGATTACGCAGTCCTCAATTGGGTCCTAAATCCCTACCTCGTTTATGGTTTCAAACGATAGTGCATCGGTCAAGAACATTTGAACCGATGTTATAAAAATTCTGGTAAATGTCTAAATCAGTAAAAATAATATTTTTGTGTTTAAGACATTTTGAGGCAAATTTTGGGCTGTGCAATATTTCAGAACGAAGCAACCATTAGCCCAAAACGTCAGGCCCATATATTAACTGTCAAAGGTTGAGTAAAGTGCCCTGCGGTGTTTTACTGGTGCGTGTGAATCATATTATTCCGTACGTCAAACGAGACCGAACATGTCGTGGAAGCATTTTTTCATCTATTTTTAAATTTCAAATTAAACAATGTTCCTTTCGATTTCTGAGTCAAAAGAAAAATTGTAGCATTCAGAATGATTAGCTTCATCGTTCCATGAAAGAAAATCGAATATCGATTCTTCATTTTATTTGCTTTGTACCCCGGTATACCGCACTGCTTACGGTTACAACAAACCTCTTGACAGATGTTATAGATTGTTTAACGATGTAAGGTACACTGGGGGAAGTGGAAAAAGGGGGTAAGTGTAAAAATCGACTCGAAAAATTGGAATTGTACATACTTTACAGTTTTCACCACATCATAGCATCATGCAATGTTATACTTTGATGCTCACACTAATACTATGTTGAAATTTGTATAACACATACACTAACACGGTTAACGCTTGAACTGTAATTTTAGGTTTCGCGAAAATTTGATATTTGCATTTATAAAATTAATTCTTATTTGCACCAATTGTTCTTTTTTCAAGTGAATTTATATCACAGGTGACCATTACAATACAATTAAACTAATCCCATTCAATTGGTAGTGGTTTGTACCAAGAAACCAAATAATTCAAAGATTTTACACTTACCCCAGGTATCAAACACTGCGGGGGAAGTGGATAATGTTCCAATTACGCAATTTTTTTCTTCCCTCCAGGGTTTATTTCGATAGCTGTGAATCTTAATAAGTTCCTTCTTTGTTATCATTATGCTTCCAGTGGTGATTGGACTCATGTAAATGAGAAAATGTCTGATTAATCCACCTATCGGTACTGATGCCTTTCACATGTTTTCCATATGAAAAAAATATTTAAGAAAGTTAAAAATAGCACTGATAGGTAAATATATTGTATAATTCACATTATTTTTATTCCTAACAAGTTTCACCGTTGAATGCATTTTTTTTGCGAACAAATTGGTTAAGGACAAGTGCTTAAGAATAGCTGATAATTTTGTACGTGCTTTGCGCACACACATACATACAAATACACACATACAGACATCATCTTAATTCGTTAAACTAAGTTGATTAGTTTATAATCCTGTAAGTCCGATTTTTCCTTTAAAATATTCATCTTTGGGGCGAACATATAGACTTTACGTATACTTAGTGTCCAAGAAGGCAAAACCAGCCCTCTCCTAGCTATTACGAGAATTCCTTGAGGATCTATTCCGTTAAGGTAATGAAATTATTCCACAAAAGATAGTCAGAGCAATTATCGTATTGATTTTAGTTATATGTAACTACTCATCACTATTGAAGGTCAAGGCAACATGGGTTTTCCACTTACCCCATCCCACTAGGGTAAGTGGAAAAACAACTCCTAATTTTAAAATCTATTTCCATAAATTTCAAGCGACCAAAATGGTATGAATTACCGCACAGTTGGTGCAAAATTGACTGTTTTTGATAGCCCATTTTGATTGAACGCATTTAAATCATTCAAACTGGTTTTACACTAATTCAAACATGCACTATCGATTTTTCCTTTTCCACTTCCCCAGTGTACCTTATGTGATATGTTTGATTTGAATGTTAGTAAAATTGTCTTCAAAAATAGGATTAAGGTACTTTAGTCTGTGTGGTTTTGAAGATGGAATAAATAAATAAATAAATAGAGCAGTGAGACATCTCACTTCTCATTTCGCACTACTTACTTTTCACAGTGAGAAGTGGAAAATAAGTAGTGACAAGTAAAACGTCTCACTTTTACACCTATTTTCTCCCTTTTCAAATGTCCTATTCGGCCGAATGGCCTGCTTGGCTAAATGTGATGTTCGGTCGAATGTCCTATTCGGCCAAATGCCCTATTTGGCCAAAAGACTCATTCGGCCAGATGACCCGTTCGGCTAAAAGACGTTCGTCCAGATGGGTTTCGGCCTAATGGTTTGTTCTTCCTAAAGGAATTCGGTTTCGGCCAAACGACCCTTCCCCCAAAAGAGTACCTGGACAAAAACCTTCCAAATGAATTTGTGAACGAAAAGAGGAAGGAATTATCTAGATAATTTCCAAATGAATTTCCAAAAGAAATGTTCGAAGAAATTTCTGGAGGTATTATAATAGCAATCCCAAAACATTTCAAAAAGATTGACAGGATCATTTTTGAAGACATTTTCGAAGGAGAATCTGATGGTATTTTCAAAGAGTTCTTAAAAGATTCTCTAAGCGATTCCTATTGGAATTCCAAAGAAATTGCTAAACGATTACAGAAATGCCAGAAAAATTGTTTATTAAAGGAATTTTGCAACTAGTTTCAAACACTATATTTTTCGGATAATTATGTGAAATAAGCTTTAATATGATAAATCGACACGAAAATGATCTAGCTGGATTTACTTCATGTGTAGCCCCAAATGGCCGGAGCGAATTGTTATGACCGCAGCTCTCCGTGGGTGCGTGTACACGCCACGGAGGTCTGACCAGAAGAGGACGAGTCATGGCTTGCTGCGCACTGATCGACACGCTGAAGTGTTAATGTACAATCACACGCTGATGGTAATATACTCAAACCCCACATTCCCTTCTTCTCTCATTAAAAAAAGGCAAAAAAGACACGCTTTGTGATTTTCCAAACCACAATCCATTTTCCAGCGTTCTTCCAGACGCGCTTTGTGATTTTCCAAACCACAATCCATTTGTCAGCGCTCGCCCAGACGTGCTTTATGATTTTCCAAACCACAATCCATTTTCCAGCAGTCTCTCAGACACGCTATGTGATTTTTCGAACCACAATCCATTTTACAGCGGTCGTCCCGACGGGCTTTGTGATTTTCCAAACCACAATCCATTTTTCAGCAGTCTTCCAGACGCGCTTTGTAGCAATACAAACTCGTTGCCTTGTGTTTTTTTTAATCATCAGATATTTTAACATATTAGCACGTTACCAATTGAACTCAACTCACCTTTTGAAATCAGCATCAGGATCCAACAAATAACCTGGCAGGATCGCCAAAATGTGTAGCCCCAAATAGCCGGAGCGAATTGTTATGACCGCAGCTCTCCGTGGGTGCGTGAGCACGCCACGGAGGTCTGACCAGAAGAGGACGAGTCATGGCTTGCTGCGCACTGATCGACACGCTGAAGTGTTAATGTACAATCACACGCTGATGGTAATATACTCAAACCCCACACTTCACATGATCGGTATTGCTAAAAAATCAAAATGGTAAGAAAACAATTAGTTTCCATGTTATCAAGAAACATTGCACAGCTCAACAATCCATAAAACGATAGCTGAATCAACCTTTGAGTAGTTTTGAAATCATATCCATCAAATATTTGAACACTCACCTAGACTAATTGATTAGTTTGTATTAATGTTACTGCTGTTTCATTGTTGGGTTTCCATTACATCACTCAAATGAGTATTATAATCAATTTTATGCAACTCATTTGAGTGCCATAATGGTTATTGAGGCACTTATTTAGTTAGTATGGAAAAGTAGGCGTTTCTTGACTTAAATATGATCTGTAAAACCAGGTATTATGATCCAGAGTTGCAAAAAGTATTTTTCAATCTTCAGTAAATCGTGAATAACTTTTAAACGAATAGATATAGAAATTTGCTTCCTTTAGCAAGGTTGTTCGTTATAAAATTCCTCATCTTTCTATGTGTGTCTAGTTTCAAAGGCATTATTATGGCTACCCATGTTGAACATGAATAGAAATGTTTGTTTTTAGGGCATTTAAAGCATCAGCGAAAAATATATAGACCAAAAACATGCCGTATTAATGTTTTACCTTAAGTACAGGTCCGAGGTTAAATGTAAAAAATATGAAATGGATGAGTTTAATCGAATTTTTTTTTCTGATATACCGAATTTTTCGATGCTATGGGAGGTGGTTCAGTTTTAGGCACCGATCGGTTGTGGGCACCCTCACGTATCTTTTGATAGAAAGCAGACACTGTTATTCTGACATCTGTCATTCATTTGCAATCGAAACACGATGTTTTGTACAAAATACCAAACTAGATAGAGACCTGTACTTTGAACTATGAACATTTTTTTATATAGAGATCAACATGACAATTTTGTTTTACTTTTTTTAAAGTTTCATTAAATTGTGTGATTTAATTGAAAAAGTGAGTTCTTATGCGTATTCATACGGTAAAGTTAGTCTATTTTGTGGTTCAATAACAATTGCCATAAAAAATTCATCTCAATTTTTTTTTTCATCGAAGCGCTGATAAATTTGGTTGTGGGCACCTTTCTTGGTTCGGTTATGGGCATCGGCACCCTCTTTTTATTGAACGATTTCAATATCACTGAGTTTATCAACAAGATTATTTTTATGCTGTTTTATTGTTTTTAATTTATTTATTAATTTATTGTAATAATAAGTTTTATTATTCATATGTTGATTTGAATTGAATTATCTTTATTTACGAGATTTATTTATATGTTTTTTAGGCACATCTAACCATTGTATATGCGCATTTTGGAACGTTGACCAATTTACACGCAACAAAAGGCATTCGACGGGGAATTCAGTCTTATTATTTGCTATTTAAAATTGGACCTTTTAGACATTGCCTTCCGAAGTTGTTGACAAATTATCATTCATTTTCATAGGGATTCCTCATTGAGAAGAAAAACGCGAAATTAAAAAAAAATATGTTTTTGCCTGCGATGTATATACAGACACCCAGGTTGTTTTTTTTTTTACGCGGTTGGAATTCATTAATTTGTTCGGTTAACCCGAACTTTTACAGCTTTTTAAATACCCCCTGAATTTTCTTTGATTATTTGTGATTTTTTTCGTGGGGTTAACTTATTGTTTTATTGACGCTGAAGGTCTTAAACGATTAAAACGAAACCGTGTAAAAAAAAACCTGGGTGTAAATGAATGCAATATACCGTCGTCAGGGGTGACAATGGGTCAAATGGGGGTGAGAAAGAGTCAATGTTTCAACCACTTAGAATGCTTGCATATTGTATTGAATGCATCTGAGGTTAAAAAGACTAAAATATAAGAGACCCTTTTGAGCGGTTTTGCTCTATGACCTCCAGACTGCCGGTGAAAGCGATAACCCATTCTCGCCCCCAGACCCATTGTCACCCCCGATGGCGGTATGTAAATTGATGGAAAAAGTTAAATCCAACTTCCTAGAGTGCTATTTTTTACCTTTCTTAAGTGATTGTTTTTTAGAACAATTTTTCTTTTGTTATACCATAAGCTTTGATTTGAAGGTTGAGCCCCCAACATTCTAGACTTTTGGGACACCCTAGTAAGGTAGCTTGGGAACTACTAAGCATGTGTGCTGTGTCGTGCGGTACTGCATTCTCTCTTGTAAAAAATCGACTAACATCACCTCAATTCGTCTAACTAAGTCGATTGGTATATGTATAATGTTATGGATCTCCGGGACTCCTATAAAAAGTTTTTATTTGAGCCTTCACTCGTACTTAGTGTATGAGAAAAACGAAAAATATAACTATTTGTAAAAAAAGCAACTGCTTTTTATTTGGAAGTATCTTGAATATAGTTAGAGCACGTAGAAGGAATAATGGAAGTAGTGAAGAGTGACGTTAGAATTAGTAATTTGACTAGGGCCAATTTCTTCACCTTCGCTTAAGCTTTGGACCAGGTTAAAACGTATGGGTGCGCCTCTTAAGAGCTAAGCGAAGGTGAAGAAATTGTTGTGTACCTTTACAGGATGCAGTGGCTGGTCACTTAGTACAAATTTCAGAAGGAATAGTTGCAAAAACAATTTTCAACAAAGAACCGGATTGATGCTAGTGCCGTAAAACTGAGCTGCGGCAAAGAATGGGGTTTGTTAACTGGTTCTCAATTAAATAACTATTGTTTAAACTAAGGAGTCGTCACTTTTACTACCTAATTATTGTATTTTGCTGAATTATGGAAAGAACTTGCTTTTAGAAGTATCCATCGAATAAAATCTCGACGGCAAAAAGTATGTCTTCATTGTCCCTAACTCAGGCGAATGAACCATGTGGATAATCGAATACAGTCCTTCCCGGAACAATTTCTCTCCACAATCATTTCTCTAAATGTCAATTCCATATTCACTTTTCCTTATGGTTTTCCATATATCACAGTTGATGAACCGTGCCCTTCCCTGCGTTATTATACCCCACCAAAACGACAACCGGAAACAGGAGCAACGCAATAAATAAAGCGGGAAAATTGGTTGGGAATTTCAGCACAATATTGTGATTCATAATAAAACGGGTCCCCTGGACAAACCGATGGACCGACCCAGCGCCGAAGAAAAGCAATCGGAAAATTGGTCTTTCACCAATTTCGCTACATACACACCAAACAATGCGTATACCTCCCGCGTGTGGTTCGCCGGCAAACTTTTCTTTCCCCCATAAATCGATTCGGACCAAACGTGGCGGAACCGAAGGCATTGACTTTTCTATTTCCACCCGTTCGCTTCACGGCCATCGCAACTCGACGGCGTTGATATACCTACTGCCGGGAAGGTATGTACGTTGTGCAAAGGGAGATTCAACCCTTCCAAGTCCATCACCAGGAAGTGCGGCCGGGCGGCGTAGGCACGGCGTTGGTCGTCCGTCGGTCGGTCGAAGGTCCTTCGCATCACCGTAGCTACTTTCTCTTCCGAATCTGGAGCCGGTCTATCCATTTTCGGTTATTTTTTAGTTTATTTGTCGATATCCGGTCGATAAATAACAGAACTTTTTGGTTTGTTAGCCAACCGACGCCGCCGAGGACATCGCAGCGAATATCAGAGGGGTAGATTTATTCCTACGCCCAAGCCCGGTGGAGTGTGAGCATATTGCACAGACGGACAAAACTTTCTTCATTTTACTAATTTCCTTTACAGTCCTGACAGAAAAGAATAACTTCCGGTAGGCGGATGAGCTGATGGTTCGTGTTAGTCATTGTGTATTTAACGAGGCATAGAGATAGTTGTTTGAGAGTAGGTATGTGAGTTTTTCAACAATGTTGTTAGGTAAATGAATATATGTTTTCAAAACTATGTCTCTCTTCCTTGCATTTTTTTGTCAAAAATTAAAAATTTAAGGGGAATATGTAATAACCAAATTTCAACAATTCCTAAAAAAAATTTCACCTTTGAGTGGGTGTTTTGATTTTAATATTTTATTGTTTATGTTTTATTTTCCACTTGAAATGCACTAGGACATAATTTTTCATGACCTTCTTGTGAAAGCAAAATACAACGTGAGTTGATTATAAATATAGCATAGCATAGTTACGGTGTACTTCGTAGATTAGACACTAGTGATACCCATGTCTTTCAAAATCCTTATACAGATTGCTATCAAAAATCAAGGTGGTGTGTGGTCTTTGATTTCAATCTAGGATAAAAATAACAAAATCATGAGGATTACTACCCCCAGCTACAAAGCAATTAACATTCGATATTCAATTAAATTTGATTGAATTTTACAAGCAAGCACCGTTTAAATTTATTTCGATTTAAACGAATAGTGAGATCGATTGAATGTTACGTTTATTTGCATGCTCCAAATATGTGCATGAAAATACATTTAAAATCACAACATATTTTTATCTGTGTACGCCCATCAGTAACTAGGGACTAGGGACTCCGACGAGAAGCTTCCGGACAGCGGGAACTCCTTCGTAACGCCACGATCATCATTGGCATCTATATTCCGCACCTGTGCACGTTGACGCTTCTGATCTACTTTCCGTAATGACGGCCTTCGGATGCTCCGTGCGAAAACCTCGTTGTAGGATGTCGGCTATCCTAGTCGTCATATTTGCGACAGCACTGCATTGCTCTGCGTTCTGGCATATTTTTCGCATGCTTCGAACATCGCACTCCTCTCCACTTCGAACCTGGACATACGAACAGGATATGCTCAGTCGATTCTGCCACATCTGGATATTGCGGGAAGGCTGAGGAAGCAACATGTCCGAACTTGTGCAGGTATCATCTGAAACATCCGTGGCTTGTTAAGAACTGGATCAAGCCAAAGCTTAGCTCTGTTGAGACTTGGCCCTAGGTCTAAGGTCAAAGTGCGTTAACTCGATTAGGACCTGCTCTTAGTCGAGTTGTCCCTCTGATATTTAGGTACCGATCATGCCTTTATATTTCTTCGGACGTTATCGGTGCCTCTAAGGGCGTAACACTTCTCGTCCTCCTTCATCACCAGTTTGATGGGCATCATGTCCGCGAGTACACATGCCGCCTCGCGAATTACTGATGGCTCTCATCCATATCAGCCTATGAATATTCTCCAGATTTCGGGCGTTGAAGTTTGCGCACGATGCCGACACGCAGATTGGACCGTAGCATTCAAGCCGCCATGCTTGCCAGGAGTCTGCCTTTGCTGGCAGAGATGCATCCTGAACAGAACATGAGTCAAGAGCGTGCCTTGGTGTTCTAAGTTTTGAACTCTGAACACAGTTCAGTGTGCACTGGGTTGGTACGCAAGCAAAACGATCATGGTAACTAAGATTCCTTAGATTTAGAGCTATGCAAAACACACGAGCATGCTTGATTTCTATCCGTTAGTTGCCCACGTGTTCCATTACTAGCCGAAAAATGAGTAGCATGCCGTCGCTTGAGTTTCCTAGGATACAATTTGCTAAGTTAGGTCAGTGCTCTTGAACAGTGTGTAGTGTTCAGAACGTTTTGAACACGAACACGCGTTCTCGTGTTCAGATGCATCTCTGCTTGCTGGAGCACACCATAGAGCTGTTCCCATCACCCTCCATAGTACCGCTACCGCCGACGACGCGCGCTTGCAGGCGACATGACTTTTGAAGTTCAGCTTATCGTCAAACATCTCACCAATTTGTTTAAGAGATCTACTGTGCAACCATTTCTCGAATCACACTAGCTTGACTCCTGGCCTGGCGGGAGCTTCAACCTCAGCTTGTCATCGTACATTAAGTTCTACTGCAGGGGGGTGGAGGGGGTGTTAGCCAGTCTCGTAGATCAGTACTAGATTCTGGAAGTACTAGATTCCAGAATCATGCGCTAACGATACTCCCAGCCGAAGCAACGAGCTCTCAATATTCGTCCAGCATGCCCTGTCAGACGCATTCCGCAAGTCGAGTGTTATTACTGCGCAGTACGGGATACCGCGCCGCTTATATTTGATGGCGACTTGTCAATGTCAATCACCGATTTAATGTCGTCCAGGATAGACATTCCTTTTCGAAAAACCGAATCGCGTTCGACAATCCTCCCATCTACTCCACGTACGGTGACAGCCTGTTGAGGATTAACTTCTGTAGTAGCTTCCCTATAGTATCTATTAGACAGATTGGTCTGTACTCTGAGAAGTCTCCTCGTGGCTTGTCAGGTTTCGGTAACAGCTGTCTCGCTGTCTCTTCCATGTATCCAGGGATGTCCGCTCGTCCAGGCCACCCTGTTCGGATTTGTCATTATGGCTGTCTTCAACGCCATATTTTGTCCGGGCTAGGTGATTTCCCTTTCTCGCTGGCTCTCGCAGGGCGCGTGGTTGCCGCTATCCCATTCTTCGATTTCCTTAATATCCTTTGCGAGGGATCGTTCAACTTCAACCGCTCTGGTTCTCTTGGTCAGGTTGCTTTCTTCTACTGGTTTGCACTCTCCTGACGCCTTCTTGCGTTCTGGGGGTAGGAATTATTTCTTAACGCGCTTGTCCATAATGTGATCGAGTTGCACCATGGCGATTATCAACCTCGGAAGGACGCCGCTCGAACCTATATCCACCGTATTGTACTACTGCACGCTGGATATTGGCCCACAATTTGCGCTCTTCTCGGCGATTGCTTCGCAACTCGTCACCTTCAGCTCCATCTCTCTTGCACCCGATGCGTTGGGTGGAGATCTCTCCAAATTTCCTTTTACGATGTGGTTCCCTTCCGCTGCTTTGTTGGTTGGTTTAGCATTATACATAACTGTAGAGTCCCCCTTAGGCCTGCCTTCGAACCCAGCTGGAGTAGTCGCCGTCTTGCGTGCGTACAAATAACAACCTCTGGCTGACAGTGATGTTGTGGAAAAAAAGTATCTGTTTTACAATTTTTTTTCAGTCAGATTTAGTCCGGGAGTTAGAAAGTGCTAGCTCTATTGCAGCTCCAGTGACCCATTTCAGAATGCCTGGTTTTTCATTGGCGTTATACGGCCATGAGACATGGACGTTAAAGGAGGCTGATCGGAGAGCTTTCGAAGTGTTTGAGCGTAGGGTGCTGCGGACAATACTCGGCGGTAAACAGGAAAACGGTATCTGGCGGCGTCGCATAAATCACGAATTGTACCAGGTGTATAAAGGGCTGGATATTATTAGGCTTATACAACACGGCAGACTACGGTGGGCTGGTCACGTTGTTCGTATGCCGGAAGAACGTCAAGCGAAGATAATATTTAGTAGAGAACCCGAAAGAGGCCGCAGGCTTCGTGGAAGGCCGCGTACACGATGGCTTTTTGCTGTTGAAGAGGACCTGAGGGCGCTCAATGTTCAGGGCGACTGGAAGCGATTGGCCCAGGATAGAGTCCAGTGGAGAAGGATACTCCATTCGGCGTAGGTTCATCGACGAGCTGTAGCCCATCAAGTATCAATTGGATAATGGATCCATGATTAAACTTCTGGATTTTACAATCCAGCGCGTATTCAGTATTAAAAATCATTTTTAAACAATCTCACCAAATAAATTCTTATCCGAAGACTGACGCTTCACGCTTGAGGAAGAATATCTGCCGTTGCAGTGCTGTAGTTGTGAACTAAAAGCTAGTTAGTCGGCAAAAATTGGGGGCGTTACCACACATAGGCAATAGAGGGGGCAGACACTAAAAAATAACTCCAATACAGGAAAAATTGAAAATGGTTTTCGGACTCCGCAGAAAGTGAGAACGTCATAAAGCGCCTTCCATGACCAAAATGAAATCTACAACCACAAATCATAAATAAAGACCCAGGTACTGAAAGATTGAGCAATACATCAGAGGGTGGGTTGGGGATGTTTTGTAGTTGCCATAGTCCTAGGTGCAGGGGCCCATGAAGTGTCAATTGGCACATCAGGATCAATACCAGTGAAGTCCTGATTATGGCATGCTGGCCGCGTGTTAACGACAAGATATCGCAGTAATGTTCGGAGGATGGCTTTCTCAGTCTGAAGTATCAAAACGATGGTTTAGTTACTTGCCCGACGTTTCGGCCGATGGGTTGAGGCCTTTTTCAAGGGTCACAACCCATCGGCCGAAACGTCGGGCAAGTATCTAAACCATCGTTTTGATACTTCAGACTGAGAAAGCCATCCTCCGAACAGTACATCCCATCCAGTCGAAAAACACCCTTTCTATCGCAGTAATAGTAATTGGATTTTGTAAGCGAAGGCTGGCAGTCGGACATTCTACTCTTTTAGTAGAGCCGGGTGACCCTGACTTGAATCGGCGAGTGGGCTAATGACTAGCCTGTCTTCCGCCCGTCCGTGGCGAGCCTTGTAGCACGCTGTCTAATCCTGGCACCAAGCTTTTCCTGCGGGGTGGGAGTAGGCTCAGATGCCGTTTCCAAACTTGCGCTGATCTGGATCTGAACATGTAAGTGTAAACCAATGCATGAATACCTTGCATACCGATAGGTATGCAAAGATAACCATGGGATCTTTGAGGGCGACTACTCCAGTAGGATTCGACGACAGCCACATGGGGGGCCTAACAATAATGAGTGATTCAAAAATTAATTCTACCTAACGATAATGAGTTATTCAAAAATTAATAATTAATTAATAGCCCCAGAGTTTCCCGGCACGCTCCGCAAGTGACTACGGGATGCGGGTGGTCGTCGAGCATCTCGATAATATCATCGAGTTCGCGAGAGAACATCAGTAAGGAACTGCAACAGAACCTTCGGATGCTTCGCCCGAGTTGCAAGACAAGAACAAGACGCGTTTATCAGGGTGGTGGGAAGAGAGAAGAAAATCCATGGCAGCTGGTCAGTAGGGCAAAGCGAAAGTCGAGCGTATCTCGACCTGCAAGAAAGCAAAGGATAAAGACGAGGCCTTGTTGGTGAAAACAGATAAGGAAAAGTACACCGAAGTCCTTAAATCGATGCGGGCGGCAGAAAAGCTTTCGGTGCTAGGTCAGGACGTGCGAAGCGTCAGACGCACTCAGACCGGTGAAATGATCTTGATTCTGAAACGCGGAGCGCAAGCTAGTTGGACGGACTATAGGAAGTAGGCCCAAGAGATCTTGGGTGACGACGTCTATGTGAGGTCGTTGGGGGCGGAGCGGAAGTGACCCTCCAGTTCAAGCAAATATAATATATTAACAATATAGTCCACTCTAGATGAAAACGGGCGAACACACGACGCCAGCGCTCCAACGTATGGCGGTCGAACTGTTCAATCACAGCAACGCGTGAAAGCGCATCGTTGCTTCGATATCAGTTTGAACATCAAAATTCAAACGTCATACTTATTCAGTTTATTGATTCTACATTTTCTTTGGGAATTTTTAAGGAGCGGAACAGTTTTTTTCATGTGTTTAGGACTGACACGAGCCCTTAACCACGATCGTTTGACGACAGCAGTGGACAGATATGGTCACCGTTGTGCTATCATCGACTCGACACTATATCGCCGTAAAAATTTCTTTACTCCAATAGGTTCAACACTATCCATGCTGAACCATCATCAGTGCCATGTGAAGATTATACTTCCATGAATGGACATTGGATAACAAGAGCGGCAAGAATCACTAGTTCATCATTACTCCACGATTACCTGATCATCAAGAGCTACGGAGAAGCTATAGAGTGTATCAAACCGATCGTATTTGTTCAAATTATATAACTGGTGTTGTGTAACATGAGTGAAGTTGTTGCTCTATTAACTGATTAATAAAAGAAATAAGACTTATAAGCTATTCGAAAAAGGTATTAGGAACTCCCCTTTACTTTGAAAGATCTCTTTGTTCTGTTGGCCACTGAATACTATATGAAGAAAATGGAATAGTACTTGTCCGCTTAAACAAGCCAAAACTGTACAGGAAACTGTTCGGTACCTTCACAAACGCATTCTCTCGAAGTGTAGAAAATATCAAGACCTTAAGCTCGATGAAATGCCTGTCGGTATAGGTATATTAATGTGTACACAAAAAACATCCGTTTGCATCAGTCAAATATCTTCATTAGAGGGCTCATGAAATAAAATGAATCCAATTAACGATTTCTTCTAGATTTTATTTTTGACGTAATGTATTTCGTGTACGATGATCACAAACGTTGTTAACGTTGCAATCAAATTAAATATATAGGACGTAGGCATTTACGAAGAAATATTAACGCAATTGATCTGCTTCTGGCAGTTTTGCGTTCCGCATTGGTAACGTCTTATGTGGTGCGGATCTTCCGATGCTAAGAGGTTTTGACTGTCAAACAGTTGAGGATCGAGGGCAGGAATATTATACCATCGACTTTTTTCAACATTGTTTTTGATTCTGTTGTTTATTAAACAACAGCAAAAATTCAAAGCTACTTTGATAATTTTCAATGAAACAGTTGGACTTTTGATCACCAGTTGGCGCTTCGCTACAGAAAAGGTGTTCGCCAGGGACCTGTATGGAATAATCAAGAGTGGGCTATCTTGTACTTTAAAATCTTTGGTTCAAGTAACTGGACGAGGTTACGAACGCGGATGACGTCGTCTCTGCCATCAGAGAGCAGTGCGGCACAGAGGTTGAGAAGACCTCTATACGCCTAAGAGGCGGTACCTTTGGTACGCAGGTAGCCTACCTTAGATCACTCACGGAAGCCAAAAAAAGTCATAGAGAATGGAAGTTGAAGATCAGCTGGTCAGTATGCCCAGTAAGCAAACTCCAGCCGCCATCAGTGATCAAGTGCTATTCGTGCTTAGAGTCGGGGTACAAGTCCTACGACAGTATGGACCCAGACCGTAGTAAGCTGTGTCATCGTGCGTTGTGGTGAGGAAGAGCACAAGGCGCAGGAAAGCGATAAGGCACCAAAGTGCCTCATCTGCGCCAACAAAAAGCAAGTCTGTAACCACATTTTGGGTGGACCTTCGTGTCCTATCGGAGAGCCAAACAAGAAGAAGCCGTGCTAGTAACACAATTGAATTTTAACCACTGTACATCAGCAGCTGCTGTGGCAGTCGTCCTCCTGTTCGACCCGTACAACGTTCCTGTCGTCAATTAGGTGACGAACGGATCTAGGATGGCGGCTATTTGCACAACGGGACGGTATCTGCTTCAAGAGGTGGTACATTCTTCCGCTGAGGGTGTCATGATGGCCAAGATCAACGGTGCTTACCCATACGCGTAAACCTGGTTTAAGCACAAAGCGGAGGGGAAGAAATCGGCCCTAAGACTTATTGGCCAATTTGTAATAGTTTCTGGGTGATCTGCGAAAGTTACATCTGTTCAGGGCCAATCCCAGACCGTTTGGAAATGGCCATATTTCTGCGTATACCTTACGGATTTTCGATCAGCCAGCATTGGTCATCATACTAGTTCTAGTTTCTGGGGAAAGGATAAAACATGATGGAAGTAAACGTCACTTAAAATGACAAGCAGAAGAAAAAATGCATTAACATACCCTCGAAAAACCCGGAACATCTCCGGTGGCCAAGGACCAATCTGAGATGGGGACAAAATACTAGAAAAGTTTCCAATCCGCCAGTGTGTTGATCGCGTATGCTGCCACAAGAATTGAATCCCCGTAGACTTCTAAGGTCATAGGCGAAGCCGACGATCTTGACATCAGAAGGGAACTTTAGTTTCAGAAGTCTGCCGTACATAATATTCCATAATACCGGGTCCAATAATGAGCCTTGCGGTACTACTGCATTAATTGGAACACTTCTCTGACTGGCATCGGTCTCGTATAATAGTATACGGTTTTGAAAATAGCTTAGAATATATAGAATACCTCGCCTGTTACATTGGATCGCTATCTCAGCGGTCTTTACCACGCTGTCAACGTCAAACGTGGACTTATCATTACGAAACCCGAACTGATTATTTGCGAGGCCGCCCGTACCCTCTGAGTACGGGGTCAGCCTTTTGATGATGATCCTCTCCAGCAACTTGCCCGTCATGTTAATTAGACGGTTTCCCGGCTTTCGGTAACAGAACCAACTTCTGCCTTTTCCATCTATCGGGAAAACTACTACAGTCATGGAGACATCTTTCGCTATGATTCCTGCCTTGAGAAAGGTGTTCGGAACTCCATAAGGCCCTGGAGCCACCATTTTGGCCTACACGCACCCGAATACTAGAATAGAACGACTAACTCATGTCAAAGACTTGGGCGTAATTTTGGATTTCCAACTCACGTACAAGATGCACATCTCGTACGTTGTGGGCAAGGCTTTCAAAACCCTGGGCTTTATCTTTCTTTGGCCAAAGAATTTTCTGACATTTACTGTCTGAAGTATCTGGTTTGCTCACTGGTGCGGTCTATACTGGAGTATTGCTGCGCCCCGTTCGGAATCCCAATGAGTCCGTGCAACGACGTTTCCTACGATTTGCTCTGCGTAGACTACCATGCAGAGGTCCATTCGGCCAGTCAAGTTATACTATCTGCTATCGGCTTATCGATCTGGAGCTGCTAAGGAATCGGCGTAACATTGTTTGGGCCGTACTGGTTACAGTTGTTTCGCAAGGCCGAATAGTTGTAGCGATATTTTGGAGCAAAATATATCAACGTACAGCCGAGGGCACTTCCAAATAACGCTATGCTAAGAAGGCCATTTCGTCGGACCAACTACAGTATGAACGGTAGTATTGAAGGATTACAGCGGTTATTTATTACGGTATCAACAATCTTCGACTTCAACTTGCCTTATCAGACGCTGCGTCGGAGATTCAAAGAATTTTTCTCATCGCGTCAGGTCATGTTTGAACTCAATTTTTTACTGCAGGCGCCTCTTTGTGGATCACATCATATCCGGCAACGGAAAGTGCTTCACATCGTCTTGCATAAATTAAGTAAGCTAATGTTACAATATAAATGTTACACTGCTCTAGCATTTTAATAAAAATTTAAATTATAATTTTGAAAATAAAAATTAACTCGAAGCAAAATATGAAGCTTGTTAGTCGCCGACTAGCCCCGACCCCCCGCAACTACAGCACTGCCGTTAGTAAACTGTGCGTAATACGTAAGGCAGAATTTTTGATCATACATCACCAGCAATCTACTAACATCTGAAAAAAAAAACACAGAACATTCTTGATGCATCGCGGTCACTTGGTTCTCGCGTCATAATTTGAATCACCAAAAACATCTAAAAATCGTCCAAAAATTCGGATGATTGTTAGGCAACCAAAATTTGACACCCTAAAAAAACACAACCGAACTGAAGCACGGTTTACTTGGATCTCAGCTGGAGTAGTCACCGTCTAGATCCCATACATAATTATCTTTGCGAATGCAGTGTGGCCATGTGGGGGTTGCCAGGAAGCCAGGAAGAATTCAACTGATTATATGTACTATCATCAGGTTTGGTGAGCCAGACGGCTGGATCTACATTTTTTAAAGTTTGGTGGCAAAGTGCAATCACGTAAAATTCCGGTCATTGTTCATGTCACTTTCATCCAATTTGTTATCGCTGGATGGACAAAACACTATTTTTTCTGCACCGTCATTACTGTCACACTTTATTAAAAAAAGAAAGTAACTGTTTGCATGCCTAATATGCACAAAGTGGAAAGTAATCGAGGAAATGGTTCCATTCGATCAACTAAACGCTACTCGGCTCTCATACACACCAAGCCTCGCGTCACTCACTCCTGTGTTGCCTTGCCAAGCAAAAGGACACTGGCGGCGTGATGGCAGAGCGACCATTCCACTTCTCTATAAGGCAGGGCATATTGAATGCTTCTGCCTGGCAAATGAACCGGAAAGACCAGTGAGAGGGAAAAAGCCCCGAGTCATTTCGAGGTTTATCTTGGGGGTCGCAGAGTATCGCACGGAGTGTGTTATCGAAAAAAAATATTGTTTACCCGAATGTAGTATAATATGCTGTATGCAATTGATTCAATAGATGTGTTTATGAGTTTGAATTGAAAATGCGTTCGAAACATGTTTACTTTGTTGTGTCAGCCATAATGAAAAGCATTCATAACTCGCTCATATGCAAATGATACCAATTTATGAAGCACAAAACATTGCGGAGCGCATAAACATGACGATTTTCTATCATGGAAGTTGCCGTGTATGCTTTGCTTTTGCATCATTGGACATCCGTATTAAGCTAACTTTGGGGGACCTGAAAGGACAGATCAGATAATACAGTAATAAATGCAATGTAAACAAAAGCAATCCACCCTTGCGAAGTTTCGAATGCAAAAATGTTGAATTTGTTGCAAGAGGTCGATGCATAACGCATCACTTGACAATCAAATAAACAACGAGCAGCTATTAACAATTCACAGTTTGAACAAAGCGTATAAATAACTATATGATTCACTCAATTGGAGCATGAAACTTAGTGTACACGAGCATATATGTATATGATGTAAATTCATTTAATAACTTAATTGTTTCAAAATCTCACGTCATTCTGCATCGTTACATGAAATACGACACAACCTAACATTATTCTAATCATTCTCGGATTAACGTTGTTCGGAACATACGATGACTTGGTTCAGGAAAGTTAATTCAAGTCGTGGTTGGTTGTAGTAGGGCGTTGGTAAGACTATTGATTCCTGATCAAAATGAGGATTCTTTGCTTGAGCTGTTCACACAAATTTTATATAATGTCATACATTAAAATGTTTCACAGGAACAATTATAATGTTAGTTGAAAATAACAACACTACGTAAAAAATGTAAGTTACTGGGAGCACAAAGTCACAAAGCACGAAGCTGTGCACGGGCAACTTTCAATCGATTCAACCAACAAACTCCTCTTAATATATGTAGGTTATGGTTTCTCAGTCCCTCCCGGAAAACAAAAACCTTCCTATCCCACACATCTGCAAACCAACGGCAATATCGTGCCGACCGAATCTCTAAGAGTGGGTCACACTTAAAACAACCTCAGCTGCTGTCCGTTCAATTAGAGCCATCCTCCACTTTACCGTTGCTGCTGCCAAGCCGGTGTCCGTCCACAGACCACAAAAAGACAGAACTCTGGTAAAAGCAGCTCACGGGTTGGGATGAAACTCTTCGGGGGCGTCTTACCAGATAGAATAAATTGGAAATTTCGAGATGGAAGTTTGTCCCCTTCTTTCAACCGTCCTGCGTCTGAGTAGCCGCTTGGGAGTTGGAAATGCGGAGAGGCTGGTGACTCTTTTTCGATCAATTAATTTCCCTTCTTGGAAAGTTAATCCAAGACGTCCATTTATCATCCAACACTATGACCAGCATCGAAAGTTGGGCAGGTTTTCCGAATCGGTGTGGGATTATGCTGTCCGCTCAGACACCCAGGCAACGTTCGATATTTATTAGTTCATAAAGTTAGGTTTTGAATAGCTCCGGTGATTAGGGCAATGGCATGTGCTTTTGTCTAATTTTCATCATTGGCTTAAAAAAAAGTAAACACATTTTGCAAAACTTAATCATCGGAGAAATGTAGAAACTGTTGAAAAAATATCCTTACAATAATCAAAGCCTGTCCAGGACCATGTTAAAATTCTTTACGAAGTGATGACATTCAGCTGTTATATATGCTGAAAGCCTCTTTAATAAAGAAGAAAAAAAAAGCTGGTATGTATCCTAAATTTAACATGGACAGGTCTTATGCATACATAGATACGAAAATGGTGTCAATTTGCTTCGTACCATAAAAAATCTCCACCCCTGATTTTCTGACCATCCACACACCGTCGGTCATTTTTAGTTTTTCGATCGGTCTCACCCTCCTATCAAACATTTAAGGCCCATTCACCGATGTCCACCGTGGTTCGTCCCTTTTCTCCTGTGGCTGTGGGCAGTAGTAGCAGACATGTGAATGTGGTAGTTAACGGAAAGAGAGAATAATCTATCCGTTGTGTCCGCTATACGATGGAAGTGAAACCTATCATATTTAATTGTCTATGTGTGCTTCCGCACATGTAGAGCTTTTCGGGGTGGACAATGCATGGCATGGAGTTATGCTTATAACAGAAAGACATTAAAAAAATAGCTCTTTTTTAGTGGAATGTTTTCACTGTCATAAGACGAGTTTAACACAATTCCATTTAATTCCACCACCTCGTAATACTTTTACATATACGTATTTCGACCTCAACTGTAAGGTCGTCTTCAGTGTCTCGTACTTGACGAAAGTCGAGTCAAGTACTAGACACTGAAGACGACCTTACAGTTGAGTTGAGGTCGAAATACGTATGTAAAAGTATTACGAGGTGGTGGAATTTAATGGAATTATGCTATACTCGTCTCATGACAGTGCAGACATTTTTGTTATACAGGATTTGGCTTGAGGTTCTCAGATTGCACTCCTTACCCTTCCCGTAGATCTAGGTTTAACTTTAAAATCTAATTTATGATGTTAGGCTTGGAGGGCCGACTTTTATTTAACATTCAAATCAGGTCGACAATTTGAGGTAATGTCTATCGATTTTTAAGTAAGTGTGTGTGGGATAAGAAATGATGAGTTGACATCCAGGTGGACCATCTAACATAGCTCTGGTCCTCACAAGTTCCAATAATCACGCTAACCCGGGTCTTCCGATGACAATTGTCCGCAAATTAGGGGTTGCTTACGTAGCTGGTAGTGTAGCCTGGGCAGAGTTCTGGAAACGGAGGAAACCAGAATATTTGAAGAGGTTAAACAATCAAGCGATTAAGCAAATAAGAAAAAATGTCAGGCAGTTTCAAATATTATGAAATTTTAATTGCATTTTATAATCTACAAATTGTTCAGTAATATAAAGTTAACTATGATTTCTTCCAATGCTTGGAATACCTGATAATATCCGAAGAAACATGATAATGGATAGACTGTAATCGCAACATTTCTAAACTATCCAGAAAAATCTCGGATGTGCTCAAGAAGTGTTTGGAGTTTGCATTTTGCCGTCGGTGTAGTCGGATGAGCGAAAAGTTTTCTACGCGTGATTATAGGTACGGTAGGTACCGAACAGAAGTTTTTTGCCTTTTGTGTGCTCAGTTTCAGTCAGTTCGTTCGTTGTTCGCATGATGCTTGCGAATACAGTGCAATTTCTATTTCCGCTCTTCGCTCCCCGTCCGACATGGCCTGAGATAGCGGGTTTTGTAAAACAGTTGGACACAGATGTAAAGCTAATGGACACTGTGTACAAAACGTCTGAAGACAGATCTTTGTGCGTGAAATTCACCTGGACGAATGCCATACAGGACGCGTTACGAAAGAATCGCGAGCCACGAAAGTTTCATTATTCGAGGAAAGATTGTTGCGGGAAGTGACTTTCGGTATGTTAGGGTGTTTGATCTTCCACCAGAACTACCAGATGAGAATCTATCTTCGGTACTCGGACAATACGGTACAGTGGAGTATTCAATTCGAGGAAAATTTCCTGCAGATTTGGGTCTCGATCACTTGTACACGGATGCACGAGGTGCCTCCATAGACCTTAAAAGTGAAATACTGCCGTAGCTAGAAACTGCGAATCATAAGGGGAAGATATTTTTTACGATGACCTGAAGAACAAATGTTTCGAGGGTCAAAAGGAAGGACATCGCAAAGATGCATGTCCTTTGCGAAATAAACGGATGACCAAGAAATCGGCAATCACGTTTGCCGAAATAGTAAACGGATGCCAGAACAATGGAGAAGGTATTGATGAGGAAGACATTGAGGAAGGAACGATCGAAATTCTGGATGAAGCGATGCAGCAATCTGTGGGAGAAGAAGAAGAAATAGAAGAAGAAGAAGAACTGGAAAAAGAACAGGATCCAACGAAAATAGTATTTAAAAATAAAACGGATCAGTTGTGGTACGAGCGCAAAGGAATTCTTAATTACACCGAGAAAAAAGAGAAAATGTTGCGGGAATATGCGGAGGAACAACGGAAGAAGAAAGAGGAGGAGCTGAGAGAACAAGCAAAATACGCGACTCGCAAAAAAGCGCGAAAAAATGTATTGTAATTATGATAACTTTGTTATTTAATATGTTTCTCGGCTCCGTAGAGTTTTATATAAAACAAATGAGCCTCAAATAAACGAATTAAAAAAAAAAAAGAAGTGTTTGGGATGTTTTTTCGAAAGTATCATAAATAATTACTTTAAAAAAAACTGTCGTAATCTTTCGCCATATTATTCTCATTTGCTGGAAGGATCGCGCTACTTTTACAAGAGGACGTTTCCTAACAGCATCTGAAAATGTTAACAATATTAACTGTTTTACATGTTGCTCAACGCTTCATCCGGCAGAGGGCGGTATTACCCACTTGCTCACTGTAATGAAGCGGAGATGTCCAGGTTGACGCCGCCGTCCGCAGTCCGGTCGTCTTCCTCTTTCGCGGCTGCCCAAGCGATCCGTCCATCGTTGATAGCTCTGGCTGCATCCAAGAGCGATTCCGAAGCGTCCTGCTTCTAAAGTGATCTGTCACTTTCCTCGTCTTGTCCTGGGAGAGGTGTTGAGGATCATGGGAGAGGTGTTGAACGATCGACGGTTGATCAAAGGGTACAGCAGTTTCAACAAAACGTTACACTTCGTCACCGTCTTGTCAACCTGTTGCCTGAAGCTTGCTGTCGAGTGTCAAGCCAAGGTAGTCGGCCTCATTGGCTCATTCCACAGTCGTACCATTGAGTATGATTTTACAGTCCCCAGGTGGAACATGTTTAGGGGATTTAGAGTGGAGGAAAATAATGACCTGGGTCATCGCCGCGTTGCTACAGATCTTCCAGCTGGTGAGGTACTCTGTTAGGGCATCCAGGCCTCGTTGGAGTTTGCCACTAGCGCTCTGATCACTCTTCCGTTGTAGACGATGGAGGTGTCATCTGCGAACAGAGACAGAATGCCACCTTCTGGAGGTTCTGACATGCCGGAAATGAACAGATTGAAAAGCAGGAGCCCGAGGATACTGCCCTGGGGTACGCCTGCGACGATGTTGCGCGCATTGGAACTCGCTCCGCTGATTGAGACCCGGAATGTCCTTGCCGACAGGTAATTGTTGATTATTTTCACCTGGTAGCTGGAAAGATTGTAACATTGTAGTTTGTACACCAGGCCATCATGCCATACATTGTCGAATGCCTTCTCGACATCGAGTAAGGCCATGGCGGATGGTTTTGAGCAAGGATGTTATCGATCATTTAGTAATTTGCGTTCGATCATTTAGTAGTTTGTCAACAACTCATTCCAGAAGCTGAATTTCAAAATGTGTTGTATGGTGGACTTTTAGTGCGAAGGTTTTTCTACAACTCTGCCTAATGTTTCGTTGTTAGAATTCAACTAATAACGGAGTTATAGCGCTAGTTGTAGCAACTTTTACTAAATGATTGGAATTTTGTTATCATTTAGTCTAAGTCACTGAAACTATAGTTATAACTCCGTTACTAGTGGAATTCAAACAACGAACCATTAGGTAGAGTTACAGAAAAACCTTCGCACTAGAAGTCCACCATACAACACATTTTGAAATTCAGCTACTGGAATGAGTTATTGAAAAACTACTAAATGATCGAACGCGAATTACTAAATGATCGATAACATCCTTGGTTTTGAGACAAACTTGTTCCGCTTCAGGACGTTGGTAACTCGAGCCAGCTAGTGTATGATTGACCGACCGCGTCGAAAACCAAACTATTCCTCGAGCAAGATGTTGAAATGTTCGGAAGACTAGAGTAATCGGTGATGTATAGCTTTTTCGAATAACTTGGATAAACCTGAGAGAAGGCTGATGGAACGATAACTTTTGGGGGAGGATCCTTCCCAGGCTTCCGGATGGGGATGACTTTCGCTGACTTCCAGGACAATGGGAAGTAGCTGAGCCGGAGACACTGATTGAAGATCAGCAGAAGGTGCTCAAAGAACGGAGCACTCATGTGTTTGAGCTCAAGATTCAGGTTGCTGTCGGAGCCTGGGGCCTTCATGTTTTTCGATGATTTGATATAGGCTATCAATTCGCCATCTGAGATCTCCAACTCCTCTGAGAAGTCGTTGGAAATCAAATGGATGTTTTTGACGGCTGCTTCATGTGGACTGGCGATGTTCTGCCCAAGATTATTTGAGCTGACGAGCCTATTTCAGTGCAGGAGTTATCAAGCGATCATTAGCGCCATTATTGTCTACTGGGATCAAAGGTGGAAGGGGCCGAGGCTTGAATTTTAGTATTTTGGTCATTTTCCAGAACGGCTTAGCATAATGTGGGAGAGTGCAGATCTTATTTCAGAAATCGTTATTTTTGAGGTCCACCATTCTGGCCTTGATAATTTTAGTGATTCGATTGCAACGTGCCTTAAGTTCAGGCAGTCCAGTACGCTGAAACTGCCTGCGAGTGACATTTCGCAATCGAATCAAATCTT
Source organism: Armigeres subalbatus (assembly GCF_024139115.2). Classification (NCBI taxonomy): domain Eukaryota; kingdom Metazoa; phylum Arthropoda; class Insecta; order Diptera; family Culicidae; genus Armigeres; species Armigeres subalbatus. The sequence continues at coordinate 640,297 of NW_026941966.1, forward strand.
TGGTGACAGTATCGAGGTTTAGGGAGTTGCTTACCTGCCTGACTGTCGATACATGTTGTTCCCGGGCCACCGAAATCGCCTCCTCGATGGAACGTAGCTACCGATCGATTTCAGGCGTTTCCGGCCGCGCCTCGTAGTCGATGTTGTTGTCCACGCACTTTTGGAACCGGCCCCAGGTTACTCGGTTCAGGTGCGTTTCGGTGATGAACGCCTCGTCTGTTTCCTTCTCCTCAAGGAAATCCTTCAGCTCAATTGTTTTGCTTTTTAGCGAGCAAGCGTTCCAGTTTACCAGGCCCACCCTAGCAGCCATTTTCAATAATGAACATGCCAAGAGTGAAGACCTGGTCTAAACGGGTTTTGCAGCCGCGCAGCCGAGTGGAGAGCTGTGCAAAGATCGGCATCAGCTGCTCCGGGGTGTACAGCGGAGCAGATTCTTCAGGGGGCCGTTTTCGTTCTCCGGCTGTCGACGGAGCCCAGGAGGAGGGAGTGCGGTCCATTCGCTGGTGGATGGTGCTGATGGTGCTGGAGCTCGAACCGACGCAGCTGCCGCTGCCTGTAGCTTGTGCGGTTGTGACGGTGGGAGGATTGGAATTGTTCGCCGGGGAGTTAACCTCGTTGACTACAGGAACACGGTTATTTTCGGAAGGTTCCTGGTGAAAGCCTTCTTCCGGATTTCCAGGAGCTCAGCTCACTTTGGGCAACCCTTTGTGGTGGCCCGATGTTTGTCGCCACAGTTGGCGACCTTGGGATCAGCCACCTCCATTTTGTCGCACTCGTCACTGCAGCGCGGCTTCATGCGGCAGTTTCTGGTTCCGTGCCCGAAATTGAAGCAGTTGGTGCACTGCGTAACGTCGCGGTGCACTGGGCGATATCGCTCCCAATCAACGACGGTATGCTTGATTATCTCAAACAGCTTCAGGTCCCTGAAGGTGGTGGATCCATGCTCCAGGTGGACCAGATAAAGCTGGTCGCGATACCTTCTTGTCTTGTCGTGATGAGCAATTTTGTGCACCGCGACTGGCTTGAGTCCGCTGCCTTCCAACTCCTGGATGAGCTCTTTTCTCTTCATGTCATTGAGCCCTCGCAGCAAAGCCTTGAGCGGCTTCGTACCGGGAAGGTCATGAGTGTAGAACTCATATCTGTGGACCTCGAGGAACTCCACGACTGACTTGTGATACCTTAGGTATTTCCGAGGAATTTTCTATAGGAATTTCTTAAAATATTTCCGAAGAAATTCTTAGAAGAACTCATTGAGGAATTTTCGAAGAATTCCTGAATGAATTTCGGAAGGAATTTTTGAAGAAATTTCCGAAGAAATTCTCAAAACGCTAGGATTCGAAAGGATTTAAAAAAAAATCCTATTGGAATTTTTGAATAGATTCCTTGTGGAAATTCTGAAGGAATGTTTAGAACCCCTGCTTTGAATTTTCGAAGGAATATATTCCATTTACAAATAAATTTTCATCTGAGAAGTAATTTCCTGAGATTTTTCCGAAAGATTCTCTGGAGGAAATTCCTAAGGAATTGTTGAAGGAATGCCCAGAGAATTTCAAGAATATTGGAAACTCCTTTGAAAATTCTTTTAGAGATTAGACCTGTGCGCTGCCATGACTCATATTCTAGCACTCTGAAATTAAAAGCTTCACTGGTTTTTCGCACTGAGAACAAGAACACAAAGGAGTTCAAGATCCTATGGAGAAAATAACGGTTAGAATTCGACTTGTTTACTTTTTGCATCCATAAGAAGAAAACAAAAAGTTCAAGTGATGCCAGTATTATTTTCACGATTTCATGCATTTTCATACAGTTTTTCGACAGTTTTTCCCTCCGCCGGTCTCTAGCTATAGGGTGGCTACCGTAAATGCACGGAAGGTTGTTGGCTACACTTTTTACTGCTGCTGCCAACTGGGTGTAAATTTCATCGAAGTACATTAAGTAAATAATTGCTTCTAGGACACCTCCGGAATGTCTTGAAAAATACTTCAAATTCTAGAATTTCTTCAACAACTTTTTAAGGATTTTTGGAGATTATTTTTTCGGTAATTTCATTGGAAAATCCACACAATAAATCACCGAAAATTCATTCAAGAATTTATCTAAACAATCCCCTAGAGACTCAAACTATAAATTTTTCGAGAATTTCCTATGTAAATCCCACCAAATTTTCTTGAATTCTCCTAAAAGAATATCCCGGCGTTATTCACGGAATTTACTGGAGAACACCTTGAGGAACTGCCAAGAGAATTGAAAAAAAAACGTTCCAGAAAAATTTTCGGCAAAATTTCCGGGGGAATGTATTGAGGGATTTCTGTACGAGTTCTTAAAGTAAATACAGCGAAAATTTCTGGATGGGTTTTTGAGAGAACTCTTGGAAGATCTCGTGGAAGAAAGATTGGAAGAATTTCCTGGGTAAGTTCAATAGGATACTCAGGGGGAATTTCTGGAGGAAATTCCCGAAAAAATCAGAAGAGTTTGCTGGGTGATTTTTTGACGAAAGTTGGGAATAGTACCTGGAGAACTTTCAAGGGGATTTTCGGCAGTAATTTCTGGAGAAAGTCATATGGGGATAGACGACTGAAGTTGTACTATTAAGTTGTCAACATTTTGGTTAATCGGATGTGGGAGCAAAACACATTTGCTACTTATTAACACGTACGTCCCCAACCCCCATTTTATGACAAAACTCAAAATTCAAAACCACGCTGCTCAGCCAATTTCTAACGGATTTTCAAGCAATCTTCTGGAATCGATCACAAAATTCCTATAGTTTTAGGAACCGAGGTCAATTTTCGTGCAATGGCCATGGTTCCGGAGATATTCCGGGGAGTACTGGGGTTACCTCCCTCCCGGAAAAAATGGTCACTGGCAGATCGACTTCGAAATCCATCGAGCGACATGTCAAACTTCATGATTTTGCAAAACAAGTACACTGGAGTACATTTCAACGACTTTTGATCGAATTGGCCACCCGCCGGGTGCTTCCAGGGACTGGCTCCCTTGGGGAAGTGGCCAATATCCGTCCAATCTTGGAACCCATCTTCCTACATATCAAACTTCATGATTTTGCAAAACAAGTACACTGGAGTACATTTCAGCGACTTTCGATCGAATTGGCCACCCTCCGGGTGCTTTCAGGGCCTGGTTCCCTTGGGGAAGTGGCCAATATCCGTCCAATCTTGGAACCCATCTTGCGACATATCAAACTTTATGATTTTGCAAAACAAGCACACTGGAGTACATTTCGGCGACATTCGATCGAATTGGCCACCCTCCGGCTACTTCCAGGGCCTGGTTCCCTTGGGGAAGTGGCCAATATCAGTTCAATCTTGGAACCCATCTTGCGGTATGTCAAACTTCTTGATTTTGCAAAACAAGTATACTGAAGTACATTTCGGCGATTTTCGATCGAATTGGCCACCCTCCGGGTACTGCCAGGGCCTTGTTCCCTTGGGAAAGTGGTCAATATTCGTCCAATCTTGGAACCCATCTTGCGACATGTCAAACTTCATGATTTTGCAAAACAAGTAAACTGGAGTACATTTCGGCGACTTTCGATCGAATTGGCCACCCTTCGGGTGCTTTCAGGGCCTGGTTCCCTTGCGGAAGTGGCCAATATCCGTCCAATCTTGGAACCCATTTTGCGACATATCAAACTTCATGATTTTGCAAAACAAGTATACTTTCGGTGATTTTCGATCGAATTGGCCACCTTCCCGGTACTTCCAGGTAGACCTGTGCGCTGATTGATATTTTACCGGCGGTGGCGTGATAGATCATTTTCAGGCAGCGGCGTCGGCGTCACGCCATCGTCACGTGGATCAGCGTAAACTAGTTCAAGCGCCTTCTAGAGGAATTACTGGAGGAACTTCCGGAGGAATTCCTGGAGAAACTCCCGGAGGAATAACTGGAACTTCTTGGAGGAACTTCCGGAGGAACTCCTAGAGGAACTTCGGGAGGAATTCATGGAGGAACTTCCGAAGGAGTTCCTTGGAGAACTTCTGGAGGAGTTTCTGAAAGAACTTCCGGAGGAATTCCTGGAGGAACTTCGGGAGGAATTCCTGGAGGAAATTCCGGAGGAATTCCTGGAGGAAATTCCGGAGGAATTCCTGGAGGAAATTCCGGAGGAATTCCTGGAGGAAATTCCGGAGGAATTACTGGAGAAAATTCCGGAGGAATTCCTGGAGAAAATTCCGGAGGAATTCCTGGAGGAAATTCCGGAGGAATTCCTGGAGGAAATTCCGGAGGAATTCCTGGAGGAAATTCCGGAGGAATTCCTGGAGGAAATTCAGGAGGAATTCCTGGAGGAAATTCCGGAGGAATTCCTGGAGGAAATTCCGGAGGAATTCCTGGAGGAAATTCCGGAGGAATTCCTGGAGGAAATTCCGGAGGAATTCCTGGAGGAAATTCCGGAGGAATTCCTGGAGGAAATTCTGGAGGAATTCCTGGAGGAAATTCCTGGAGGAATTCCAGGAGGAAATTCCTGGAGGAATTCCAGGAGGAAATTCCTGGAGGAATTCCAGGAGGAAATTCCTGGAGGAATTCCAGGAGGAAATTCCGGAGGAATTCCAGGAGGAAATTCCGGAGGAATTCCAGGAGGAAATTCCGGAGGAATTCTTGGAGGAAATTCCGGAGGAACTCCCGGAGGAAATTCCGGAGGAACTCCCGGAGGAAATTCCGGAGGAACTCCCGGAGGAAATTCCGGAGGAACTCCCGGAGGAAATTCCGGAGGAACTCCCGGAGGAATTCCTGGAAGAAGTTCCGGAGGAATTCCTGGAAGAAATTCCGGAGGAATTCCTGGAAGAAATTCCGGAGGAGTTCCTTGTGAAACTTCCGGAGTAATTCCTGGAGGAACTTCCTGAGGAACTCATGGACAAACTTCCGGATGAATTCCTAACTTCCAGAGGAACTTAGGAAAGAATTCCTGGAGGAATTTCCGGAGGAATTCCTGGAAGAACTTCCGGAGGAATTCCTGGAGGAACTTCCGGAGGAACTTCCGGGGGAATTCCTGGAGAATCTTCCGGATGAAGTCCTGGAGGAACTTCCGTAGGAATTCCTGGAGGAACTTCCGTAGGAATTCCTGGAGGAACTTCCGTAGGAATTCCTGGAGGAACTTCCGTAGGAATTCCTGGAGGAACTTCCGTAGGAATTCCTGGAGGAACTTCCGTAGGAATTCCTGGAGGAACTTCCGTGAGGAACTTCCGTAGGAATTCCTGGAGGAACTTCCGTAGGAATTCCTGGAGGAACTTCCGTAGGAATTCCTGGAGGAACTTCCGTAGGAATTCCTGGAGAAACTTCTGTAGGAATTCCTGGAGAAACTTCCGTAGGAATTCCTGGACGAACTTCCGTAGGAATTCCTGGACGAACTTCCGTAGGAATTCCTGGAGGAACTTCCGTAGGAATTCCTGGAGGAACTTCCGTAGGAATTCCTGGAGGAACTTCCGTAGGAATTCCTGGAGGAACTTCCGTAGGAATTCCTGGAGGAACTTCCGTAGGAATTTCTGGAGGAACTTCCGTAGGAATTCCTGGAGGAACTTCCGTAGGAATTCCTGGAGGAACTTCCGTAGGAATTCCTGGAGGAACTTCTGTAGGAATTCCTGGAGGAACTTCCGTAGGAATTCCTGGAGGAACTTCCGTAGGAATTCCTGGAGGAACTTCCGTAGGAATTCCTGGAGGAACTTCCGTAGGAATTCCTGGAGGAACTTCTGGAGGAAGTTCAGTAGGAATTCCTGGATGAACTTCCGTAGGAATTCCTGGAGGAACTTCCGTAGGAATTCCTGGAGGAACTTCCGTAGGAATTCCTGGAGGAACTTCCGTAGGAATTCCTGGAGGAACTTCCGTAGGAATTCCTGGAGGAACTTCCGTAGGAATTCCTGGAGGAACTTCCGTAGGAATTCCTGGAGGAACTTCCGTAGGAATTCCTGGAGGAACTTCCGTAGGAATTCCTGGAGGAACTTCCGTAGGAATTCCTGGAGGAACTTCCGTAGGAATTCCTGGAGGAACTTCCGTAGGAATTCCTGGAGGAACTTCCGTAGGAATTCCTGGAGGAACTTCCGTAGGAATTCCTGGAGGAACTTCCGTAGGAATTCCTGGAGGAACTTCCGTAGGAATTCCTGGAGGAGCCTGTAGGAATTCCTGGAGGAACTTCCGTAGGAATTCCTGGAGGAACTTCCGTAGGAATTCCTGGAGGAACTTCCGTAGGAATTCCTGGAGGAGCTTCCGTAGGAATTCCTGGAGGAGCTTCCGTAGGAATTCCTGGAGGAACTTCCGTAGGAATTCCTGGAGGAACTTCCGTAGGAATTCCTGGAGGAACTTCCGTAGGAATTCCTGGAGGAACTTCCGTAGGAATTCCTGGAGGAACTTCCGTAGGAATTCCTGGAGGAACTTCCGTAGGAATTCCTGGAGGAACTTCCGTAGGAATTCCTGGAGGAACTTCCGTAGGAATTCCTGGAGGAACTTCCGTAGGAATTCCTGGAGGAACTTCCGTAGGAATTCCTGGAGGAACTTTCGTAGGAATTCTTGGAGGAACCTCCGTAGGAATTCCTGGAGGAACTTCCGTAGGAATTCCTGGAGGAACTTCCGTAGGAATTCCTGGAGGAACTTCCGTAGGAATTCCTGGAGGAACTTCCGTAGGAATTCCTGGAGGAACTTCCGTAGGAATTCCTGGAGGAACTTCCGTAGGAATTCCTGGAGGAACCTCCGTAGGAATTCCTGGAGGAACTTCCAGGAATTCCTGGAGGAACTTCCGTAGGAATTCCTGGAGGAACTTCCGTAGGAATTCCTGGAGGAACTTCCGTAGGAATTCCTGGAGGAACTTCCGTAGGAATTCCTGGAGGAACTTCCGTAGGAATTCCTGGAGGAACTTCCGTAGGAATTCCTGGAGGACCTTCCGTAGGAATTCCTGGAGGACCTTCCGTAGGAATTCCTGGAGGAACTTCCGTAGGAATTCCTGGAGGAACTTCCGTAGGAATTCCTGGAGGAACTTCCGTAGGAATTCCTGGAGGAACTTCCGTAGGAATTCCTGGAGGAACTTCCGTAGGAATTCCTGGAGGAACTTCCGTAGGAATTCCTGGAGGAACTTCCGTAGGAATTCCTGGAGGAACTTCCGTAGTAATTCCTGGAGGAACTTCCGTAGGAATTCCTGGAGGACCTTCCGTAGGAATTTCTGGAGGAACTTCCGTAGGAATTCCTGGAGGAACTTCCGTAGGAATTCCTGGAGGAACTTCCGTAGGAATTCTTGGAGGATCTTCCGTAGGAATTCCTGGAGGAACTTCCGTAGGAATTCCTGGAGGAACTTCCGTAGGAATTCCTGGAGGAACTTCCGTAGGAATTCCTGGAGGAACTTCCGTAGGAATTTCTGGAGGAACTTCCGTAGGAATTCCTGGAGGAACTTCCGTAGGAATTCCTGGAGGAACTTCCGTAGGAATTCTTGGAGGATCTTCCGTAGGAATTCCTGGAGGAACTTCCGTAGGAATTCCTGGAGGAATTCTTGGAAAAGCTTCCTAAAGGAACTTTCAGACGAAATCCGGGAGGGATATCTGGAAGAATTTCCCAGAGGCACTTATGGAGAAATATCTGGAAGAATGTCCAAAGGATTTCTTGACTTTTGAAAAAACTCGTAGAGAAACTTCTGGAAGAATTCCTGGAGATACTTCTGAAGAAATTTGGGCGCTTGAAACTGGTTCACGCCGAATCACCAAAGGCGTGATGCCGCCACACCGCCGCCACTGGCTGCAAATGATCTATCAGGCCACCGCCGGTAAAATATCAATCAGCGCATGGAAGTACCCGGAAGGTGGCCAATCCGATCGAAAACTACCGAAATGGATTCCAGTTTACTTGTTTTGCAAAATCATGAAGTTTAACATGTCGCAAGATGGGTTCCAAGTTTGGACAAATATTGGCCACTTCCCAAAGAGAACCCGGCCCTGGAAGTACCCGGAGGGTGGCCAATTCGATCAAAAATCGCCGAAAATCACTCCATTGTACTTGTTTTGCGAAATCATGAAGTTTGACATGTCGCAAGATGGATTCCAAGATTGAACGAAAATTGGCCACTTCCCCAAGGGAACCAGGCCCTGGAAGCACCCGGAGGGTGGCCAATTCGATCGAAAATCGCCGAAATGTACTCCAGTGTACTTTTTTTTGCAAAATCATGAAGTTTGACATGCCGCAAGATGGGTTCCAAGATTGAACAGATATTGGCCACTTCCCCAAGGGAACCAGGCCCTGGAAGTACCCGGAGGGTGGCCAATTCGATCGAAAATCGCCGAAATGTACTCCAGTGTGCTTGTTTTGCAAAATCACGAAGTTTGACATGTCGCAAGATCAGTTCCAAGATTGAACGGATATTGGCCACTTCCCCAAGGGAACCAGGCCCTGGAAGCACCCGAAGGGTGGCCAATTCGATCGAATGTCGCCGAAGTGTACTCCAGTGTACTTGTTTTGCAAAATCACGAAGTTTGACATGTCGCAAGATCAGTTCCAAGATTGAACAGATATTGGCCACTTCCCCAAGGGAACCAGGCCCTGGAAGCACCCGGAGGGTGGCCAATTCGATCGAAAGTCGCCGAAGTGTACTCCAGTGTACTTGTTTTGCAAAATCACGAAGTTTGACATGTCGCAAGATGGGTTCCAAGATTCAACGAAAATTGGCCACTTCCCCAAGGGAACCAGGCCCTGGAAGCACCCGGAGGGTGGCCAATTCGATCGAAAATCGCCGAAATGTACTCCAGTGTACTTTTTTTTGCAAAATCATGAAGTTTGACATGCCGCAAGATGGGTTCCAAGATTGAACAGATATTGGCCACTTCCCCAAGGGAACCAGGCCCTGGAAGCACCCGGAGGGTGGCCAATTCGATCGAAAGTCGCCGAAGTGTACTCCAGTGTACTTGTTTTGCAAAATCACGAAGTTTGACATGTCGCAAGATGGGTTCCAAGATTGGACGGATATTGGCCACTTCCCCAAGGGAACCAGGCCCTGGAAGTACCCGGAGGGTGGCCAATTCGATCGAAAATCGCCGAAATTTACTCCATTGTACTTGTTTTGCAAAATCATGAAGTTTGACATGTCGCAAGATGGATTCCAAGATTCAACGAAAATTGGCCACTTCCCAAGGGAACCAGGCCCTGGAAGCACCCGGAGGGTGGCCAATTCGATCGAAAATCGCCGAAATGTACTCCAGTGTACTTGTTTTGCAAAATCATGAAGTTTGGCATGTCGCACGATGGATTTCGAAGCCGATCTGCCAGTGACCATTTTTTCCGGGAGGGAGGTAACCCCAGTACTCCCCGGAATATCTCCGGAACCATGGCCATTGCACAAAAATTGACCTCGGTTCCTAAAACTATAGGAATTTTGTGATCGATTCCAGAAGATTGCTTGAAAATCCGTTAGAAATTGGCTGAGCTGCATGGTTTTGAATTTTGAGTTTTGTCGTAAAATGGGGGTTGGGGACGTACGTGTTAAGAGCGCTATCGAAAAATAAATTCAATCGTTTTTGGATAAGTTCCTGTGGGCGATTTCCTTATATAATTTCTTGAGAAATTTTCGGGCGGATTCCATCGAAAAAACTCTGAAGATGTTTTTGGAGAAAGTTTCGAAAGAATTTGTTTAAAAATTTCTGGAGCAATAACTGCAAGAATTTCTGAAGGAACTCTTTTAGGAATGACCAAAAGAGTTTCTGACAGAACTTTCTTAAACTATTTTCAAGTATTGGAGAAATTTAACAGAAAAAATCTGGATGAATTTCTGAAGGTAAATTTCTTAATGAATTTCCGGTACAATTCTCGGGAGCTGGATGGGAGGTGAGATAAAATGAATTTCAAGTGTATTTCAAAAGGAATTGAAAAAAAAATTAATTCCTGGATGAACTTCCTCAGGAATTTCTGGAGAAACTTTCGGAGGAACTCCGGAGATTTTCCGGGGGAATTCAAGGAGGATTTTCCCGGCGAATACCAGAAGGAACTTCCGAAAAAACTCCTGGGGGAACTTTCGGAGGAATTCCTGGAAGAACTCCTGTAGCAACTCCGGAGGAACTTCCGGAAGGGATTCCAGGGGGATTTTCGGAGGAATTCCTGGAGGAACTCTGTTTCGTGGGCTTCATGGCCGTGCGGTTAGCGACGTCAATCGTCTAAACGCATGAGCTGTGGAGGTGGGTTCGATTCCCGCCCCGGTAAGGAGAACTCTTTTCGTAAAGTGAAAAAGTTCTCCACTGGTCCACTGGGTGTTGTGTAAATGTCCTGTCCGTTGTCTAATGTTAGTAGTTCAGTCTGTGCGACCTCTGGTCGAAGACGGTGACGCTGTCTTTTTTATAACTTCCTGAGAAATTCCTGGAGGAACTCCCGGAGGAATTCCTGGAGGAGCTTTCGAAGGAATTCCTAGAGGAACTTCCGGAGAAATTCCTGGAGGAATGCATGAGAGAACATCCGGAGGAATTCCTGGAGGAACTTCCGGAGGAATTCCTGGAGGAACTTCCGAAGGAATTCCTAGAGGGACTTCTGGGAGATTTCCTTGAGGACCTTCTGGAGGAATTCCTGGAGGAGCTTCTGGAGGAATTCCTGGAGGAACTTTCGGAGGAACTTCCGGAGGAATTCCTGGATGAACTTCCGGAGGAATTCCCGGATGAACTTTCGGAGAAATTTCTGGAGGAACTTCTGGAATCTTCCAGAGGAATTCCAGGAAAAATTTGTGGAGGAATTCTTTAGATTCAATTATAATCATATTACACTATAATCCAAAATGATTGAAAATGTTGTTTCTATGTATCATCAATCATTGGAAGCTAATGGAGCGCTCATTCAACCAAAAATATTTAGTTAGCTTCAACTAGAAAGCAAGAATTGTTCATTGGGATAGTATTGGTATAGTATTGGGTAACTGAAGGACTTTATAAATTATTAAAAATCACTATAATAAAGATTTAAAAAAATATAATGTTGGGATAGTTATGTTTGCATTATTTTTAGATAAATTGGAACAATTGAAGAATATCATGTTGTCGACCACTGATGAAACTTTGACATTTCGGTATACACCATGTTCTTTTTTTACAAGGGTAGTTTTTAGTCGATTAAGACGTTTCGCGTTAATGAAACTATGAAACCCCATGAAAAAATTCACAAAAAATCAAAGAAAATTCAGGTGGTATTTGAAAAGCTGTGAAAACCCAGGTTAACCGGAATATTAAAGAACACCAACCGTGTAAAACAAAATATTGGGTGAAAATGCGAATGCTTTGTAGAACTAACCACCCTATGCAAATCAAAATTCAAATGTTTCCCTTTTATAGCAAATTGCTCGTCCACCCCTCACAAGGCTCAACTAAACTCACCACCAAATACGAAAATTGACCGTCCTACGGTTTCTCTAATCCGTTGCATGTGCCTTGTTGATTTATTTTTTATATTAAATTTCCACCGACATTACTGGCCTAAAAACCGTCAGGGACAGTTTTTTTTTTCTATCAACCCCAGTAAAAAAAAACAACGCTTTCTCTGCAAACAATCCTCTCTAACGGATGGCAATCCGTTTCCCAGTGAGCCACCGTTTCATATTTGCATGTGTGTCCTTTTTCTCCCTCCATTTCCGTCCACAATCCCCGAAAGCAAGCGAGGCGTAAAATTTCAAATATTTCAGCGTCTGTCAACTTACTGCGTCCGATATCGTCCGTTTCGTTCAGCTCGTTTCTCTAATTGAATAAATGGAAAACGTTTTGAACTCCCTCTCCACAGCTGAATGCCCCGGTGCGCCACATGCCGCTTGATAAGTTCCGATGATTGATTGAGAACTAGTGGAAAACTTTATGACAATTTGACTTTCTTTCGACCCCGTCCAATTTTCCGGAGACAACTTTCCGCTTCTTGAAAATTTGTTTCCAATTCGGTTCCGGAGGCGCCACCAAGCCGATAGCCGTCTTCCCGGTAGATCGATAGGTGGGTCTGTGGTGGTCCATCCAAGCTGGTCCCTCCGGTCCGACGAATCTGACGATAAATTAAAGTGACATTTGAACAGTCAGCCAGCGTGAACTTGCCTTTGATCCCTTTAATATGACACTGTTGGCTGCTTCTCGAGAAGAGCCAGCCAGTCTCCCGTAGCCAAGCGGTCAGGCTAACGGAAGAGCTCCAAGGATACCGACCACGACGTTCGGTTCGTAGCACTCCTTCCCGTATCATCGCCATGCTTTCCACAGGCAGTGGAAAACTTCGTAGGGAGGACCACCAAAGATGAAAGAGACAAGTTGCCGTGTGGTGGTGAATCCGATTCCTGGGAGCGACCGGTGGAAATCCAAGAAACGAACCCAGGCAACCGAAACTAACCGGTGTCGAGTGATGGGGCGAAGGGTGGTTTTTTTTTCGGCATCTTGTTCGGTCGAGGGCCACTCAATAATGGGTTGACTATTGTCATTTGTATGCGCGGATCTGTTTTCACAATAAAAATGTGTTGCAATAATGTTTTTCTGTGGAACATTCTGAAATTTATAATTCTTTATCAATTCCGAAAGTTGTTGCATTTTAAGTAGTTTGTATCGTCATTCGATCCTTACGTGTCTCTTAAATATCCCACAAGGTTTAGCTTGGGAAACTCTCTCGAACTTCTTCGTAATGGGTGAGGAAAAGAATTTTGTTAGACCACTGGTAATCGACTGCAAGGGTATGATCGGAGAATCTCGGATGTGCAACGTAGCCGACAACGACGTAGCACTTAGTATCTTTACCCACCGGAGACGAGTCAGCCTCGGGCTGAAAGTCTCCTTAATAAAGACAAAAAAAATAAAAAAATCTTTACCCAACCAGCGGATGGCAGGTTTTAAACGGAGTTCTGTATTAGATTCTGTATAACATTTTGGCATATTCAAATTCGGAAGCCTTTCATGGCCTTTCATAAAGGTTGCATGTTTTGGGATTCTGCTGAAACGATTGGAATGGCACTTATTATTGTTGCACCTTAAGAAATGTAGTCTTGTGTGGAATTTACATTATTCAGAGTAATCTATTCAATGTCTCTTGGGCGGAAATATTTAAAATTATGTACAGAGTGCAATCAGTACTGCAGCACCTCATGTGTAGAGTGATATCATTTTGTTTTCTTCTTGGTCTTTCAAAAATCAAAATTTGTTATCGTATGCCAAGCTCAGATTAATAACAAAATTTAGATGGTATTACGCATGCACTTTACCTGATGGCTAACTAACTAACTGTCCATTCTTGGAAATTAAACACCGCTGTCTCATCGCGTTTCCTACCTTTCGTTCATAATTCTATGCTTTCAATCGCTTCTACTATACGTATGACGTATTTCGTGGACACTTTCATAACTTACGCAATTGGTGGACGCTCCAATAAATTACTGTTCCATTCTGCTATTGTCAAATAATCCACTCCTCTCTCATAATAAAACCGCATTCCATCTTTGCTTAGCCTTCGCCTTGTCAAAGAGTGTAACATTTCCCTCAAACTCGGCTGTTGTCAATCGCAAGCTATGACGTTGCGAAAAGCGGAAATTTATTTACACTTACCACACCCTCGCTCGCTTGCTACCTTTTCCTTTGCCAATCGAGACGCTGCTGGCCGATCATCGCCCATGGCTTGGATGGGGATCGAGGTGGCCGACAAAGACGATTCCATTTACATGGGCTAGTCTCGGTGGTGGATTGAATTTCGCTACATACGGTCGCGCGCGCTCTAGTTGCTGACACCGAACTCGCCGAATAAACAGCACATTCGCGGGCTGGCGAACAAACCCAAACAAACAGGGTGATTTTTTTTCCCGCTAGCAATACCCCCATTCTGATTTTCCCTGGTTCGGTTCGACCAAATATCGACTACTATTGGTTAGCATTTCTCATGCTTAGGGGTTCGGCTAAGGGGATGATGTAAGTGCGCGGTGAAGTGAAGTAAAACCAAACTAAATATTTGCACCCATTTTTTGCCATTCACTGAGGAAATCCATTAGCGGTATCATGTTGCAAGTCCCACCGAAAACTAATGGATTTGTGTGACCCTGTATGCAAAACTAAGGCTCAGTGGAAAGTTCGATAAATTAAAATGGTTTGTGGGCTTCCTCCATTTTTGGGAGGCAAGTACTACATTGCAAAAATATGCAATGTAAAGAATAACTAATCAACGTCTATTTTAAATAAATTATACAGAAGCGTTCTCTAAATTTAATCTCATCCTCATGATGAAGAAATCATTTAATGATGTAGAAGATTTACAATGGTACAAGAATTAAACGCACTAGGGACTTACAAGCTTTGTTCTATGAAAATTCTCCATTTATTTTGGAATTAGTTCAATGAAGGATAAAATAAAAGAGATAACAGTCGAATTCTATAACTTATAAGTATGGCTCCTAATATTTATGCCCATCGCTTCCAAGTTTGCTGAAACCATAAGCATAGTAACATTTTTGATATAAATCGCTTAATCATCTTCAATATTCTGAGCTGGAAAAATAGATTAATTAGGTTCATTCAAGAAAAAATATAAACTAACAATAGATTAGCGATATTTTAATGGAAACGGAAAACCCTCTATCCTTGTTGAAATACCAACCAATCTGAATAGCATTTTTCCTTCAAATTTAAACCGAACCAAAGCCCAACATTAAAGCAACAGGATCTTTCTCGTGTAAATCACTCCGACACGAACCGCTCATTTTATGCAAACGATGTAAACAATGCATAAAAAAAGAAGGACGCTGCACACCAAGGACGTGCCCCCGCCGCCTTGCAGAGAGAAAACAGCTGAGCCAGAAGAAAGAAATAAAAATATTCGCGAGACGCAAGAAAGCGGAAGTGAAAATATAGCGACTGTAAAAAAATCCGCCCGTCTCGCGAATAAAAAAAAAACATACTTTCAAGTGAGAGTTTTCCACCCCGGCCGGTTGACTTTGTTCCGCGGCATCCCCCGACTTGTTTCTATCGAAGTAATTTTTTTTCTTCTGACGCGCTTCCCTGAATGTTTTAATTTATGATTGCAGTCAAGGCTATCAGCTGATGGAGCTCGTTTTCCATGAACTTTTTCTTTCGTCGGCGGTGTCTGATGTCGGTTAGTGCGGTGTGTTTGGGTTGGTGTCGTCATTATTTTGATTTTTTCATAACTTTTCTCGCCTACAAATGGTGTGTGATAAGGGTGAGAGATTAAAAAGTAAGGTTTCTTTTAAAACGTAGTGTGGTATTACTGCTGTCCGTAATAAGTTGACTGACAGAATTCGTTCACAATTGATAATGATAGAGGTTTGAACTCCGAATGCAAGTGAAGAACTGTAAAGCTTGATGATTGTACATTGCGTTGTTTCATTCCACAAAACAATCAAAATTGTACAAAGCACCTAATTTTTGGGGTTTGAAATATAGCTTTCCAACATCAATGCACTGATTTCAGGGAGTGCCAAAATAATTTTACCTATGCAGGATTCGGAATAAGTATTTTGGTCATAGCTTTTGAGTCTATAGTCCGATCTGTCCCATTTTCTATAGAAAACAATGAGAATGCAACTTATTGCAAACCAATCCAATATTAAGAAAAAGTGGTCGGAGGTCCTTTGTAGCTTAGTTGGTTAAAGCACCAGTCTAGCGTACTGTAGGGTCGTGGGTTCGAGTCCCACCGAATCCTTATACGAATCCAATGGGAATTGTTATGCGATTTCTAACGTGTAGTTCTTTCACGATTCCAACTGAAATTCTTCTGCTATTCCAGAAGGAATATTTTTATTATTCCGAACAAAAAATTCTGGGATTTCAAACGGAATTATTCTGCGACTTTAAGTGTAACCCTTTTGTTATTCATAAAGCAATAAATCTGCTGTGTCGAAGGGTTCTCAATGGCATCCTTCTGAGAATCCGAGCAATATTCTTCGGCGACTCCGACCACTCTCCTGCGGTTTGAACGGAAGATTCCGTCTGCGTTTCTGAATGGAATACTTCTGTGATTCCAAACGGAATTCTTCTGTGATTTCGAATGGAATCCACCTGTGGCTCAGTGCAGAATTCTTCTCTTATTCCTAACGAAATCCTTCTGCGTTCTTCTTCTTGAACTGAGTTCATCTGCGTTTACAAATGGAATCATTCTGCGATTTCGAATGGAACAATTTGGTAATATCAAAAATATTCCTTCTGCAATCCCGAACGTAGTTATTACTATTTCGAATGAAATCCTTCTGTGATTCTGAATGGATTCCTTCCGCAATTTCGAACTGCGGTTCCCAGCGAAATCCTTCTGTGATTCCGAGCTTAATCATTTTGCGATTTCTATTAGGTGTCTCAACTCCAGGCATGTGAGATATTGTAGGATTTCCAAATTATCCTGGAGTTTGAATTAAATGATCTCCGAATCAACCACAACTTCCATGATGTCTCCAACCGCAGTATCAACTAAATCATGTCCTCCGAGTTTTTGTCTTTCATTCGCGTTTCAAATCCAGGCATATGAGATGTTTTAAGCAATCCAAATTGTCCTGAAGTTCTTATCAAATGGTCTACCGAATCGACCATGACTTCCATATTATCCCCAGCGTCGATATCAACCTCATCATGTCCTCCGAGCATTTGTTTTCCATTTGCATCTCAAATCCTGTCATATGAAATATTTTAGGATCTCCAAGTTGTCTTGAAAATTGAATCAAATGGTCTTCTGAAACAACCACAACTTCCATAATGCCCCAACCACGGTATCAACCAAATCGTACCTTCCAGTATTTGTCTTTCATTAGCGTTTTCATATGAGATATTGTAAGGTCTCCAAATTATCCAGGAACTTTCATCAAATGGTCTATCAATTCAAACACGACTTCCATGATGTCCCAGCCACAGTATAAACCTCATTATGTCCTCCGAATATTTATCTTTCATTTGCGTCTCAAATGCAATCGTGGGAGACGTTGTAAAATCTCCAATTTCTTCTTGTCTACCGTATCAACCATGACTTCCATGATGTCCCTAGCCACGATATCAACATCATTATGTCCACTGAGTATTTGT
The DNA here is from genome assembly GCF_024139115.2 of Armigeres subalbatus. Classification (NCBI taxonomy): domain Eukaryota; kingdom Metazoa; phylum Arthropoda; class Insecta; order Diptera; family Culicidae; genus Armigeres; species Armigeres subalbatus. The sequence continues at coordinate 657,276 of NW_026941966.1, forward strand.
TTTTCATGTGCATCTAAAATCCTGGTGTATAAGATATTGTAGAATCTCTAAAATATCCTCGAGTTTGAATCAAATTGTCTACCAAATCAACCACGACATCCATGATGTCCCTAACCGCGATATCAACCTAATCATGTGCTCCAAGCATTTGTCTTTTAATTGCTTCTCAAATCCAGGCATCCAGAAATATTGCAGGGTCTCCAAATGGTCTTGGAGTTTGAATGAAATGGTCTTCCGAATCAACCACGACTTCCATGATATCCTTAGCCGCGGTATCAAGATCTTGAACAGAATAAGCATGGTTGGGCGGACACTTCTTTCGATCAAAACTTACGACGGAACACTTTAACACGCTCAAATTCATGTGATTGGCCAAACATCAAACGAGAAGCTATATTTAGGAGCCCCTACAGCTTGATGCAAACTGACGATTTATCGAAGACATCATATATTTTCTTGTCGTAGTAGCGTTCGCCAACATTAAGGACTACATCGCTTAAGAAGAGCGAAAATAGCAACGGTCCAAGATTGCTTTCGTATAGAAAAATATACCCGTTTGCGATCCATTCCGAAACAGAGGAGCCAATTTTAGCAGGCAGCTAGTTTTTTATCAAACAGCTTAGACCTGAACCAACCAAAATGCCAAGAAAGTGACTCGAGACATCATGAAAGTCGTGGTTGATTCGGTAGACTATTTGATTCAAACTCCAGGTCAATTTTGGAAATCCTGCAACATCTCATTTGCCTGGATTTAAGATGCGAATTAAAGATAAATACTTAGTAGGACATGACGAGATTGATATCGTGGCTGAGGACATCATGGAAGTCATGGTTGATTCGGTAGACCATTTGATTCAAATTCCAAGACAATTTGAAGATCGAGCAACACCTCGAATACCTAGATTTGAGACACAAATCAAAGCCAAGAGGACATTATTAGGTTGGTTCTGTGGCTGTGAACATCATAGAAGTCGTGGATTATTCGGTAGACCATTTGATTCAAATTTCATTAAACGGAATATGATCATGAATTTGAGACACAAAAGAATGAAGAATGCTCGGAGGACATGATTGGGTTGATACCGCGGCTGGGGATATCATGGAAGTCGTGGTTGATTCGGTAGACCATTTATTTTAAGCTCCAGGACAATTTGGAAATCCTTCAACATCTCACATGTTTAAATTTGAAATGAAAATGAAGGATAAATACTTGGAGGACATGATGAGGTTCATAGCGTGGCTGGGGACATCATGGAAGTCGTGGTAGATTCGGTAGTCCATTTGATCCAAACGCTAGGACAGTTTGGAGATCCTACAACATCTCATATACCTGGATGTGAGACGCAAATGAAAGACAAATACTCGGAGGACATGTTGAGGTTAATACCGTGGCTGAAGACATCATGGAAGTCATGGTTGATTCGGAAGACCATTTGATTCAAGCTCCAGGACAATTTGCAGATCTTACCAAATGAAAGAAAAATATTCGGGAGACATGGTGAGGTTGATACTGCGGCTGGGGACATCATGGAAGTCGTGGTTGATTCGGTAGACCATTTAACTCAAATTCCAGGACATCTCGGAGATCCTAGAACATCATAGTTTATTATCATACATGTTTTTTGTTTAGTTTACATTGAATTTAACAAGTTCACAGAAGATAACATGGTTTTGTATATTTCATGTAGTTTTATACAGGACTCTGGAATTCGCCTTGCCCAGGAGATAGTTTTCTATCTTTAGAACCGATGCTGAAAAAACTTCCACTATCAGCCAAGTCCCGCATTCTGGACTTGATAAATGAAAAGTGGCGGGACCGTACCTTTCTGGAAGAATAGAGTCGGAGCTATGTCGAAATAGGCAATGCAAAATACTCGCGAACATTTGTTTTGCCTTTTGCTTACCTACGTACTACACACAGAGACACTCCGTCATGAACGGGGTCTTTCGACATCTGCCAGCTAACATCTACATTTTCGTCTACGCCGATAAAACATCCTGTTAGTGGTTACCGAATCAGAATACTTCAACGGGCCACCTCTTTGGGTTTATGATGACAGTCAGTGAATTTGTTCGTGGCCAAATCTATAGGAGCAGGCATCAGCTGTCAGGGCCTAGTATTAAACTAGACCACTAACGTATTCCCTACCGAAAGATTGTTCAGGTGCCATGACTCAGGAGTGTCCTTCAACAGGAGCCTAAGCTTCTTGCCTCGCTTCCGATCCATGAAAACCAACTCTCGTACCAAAATCAATCTATCCCAGACGCTCTCAAAGCCTAACAGAACTAGCCTATTGGAAAAACCCTATTGGGATTATGAGCAGCATCCGCCCGAGATTCTAAGAAGCATCCACCTAGCACAATGGGATCTTGTCCGACCCTATTCGGGTCGTAGCTGGTGTGAGGCAAGGATGTCTTCTATCACCATTACTGTTCCTCATCATAATCGACGAGGTTCTGGTAGGTGCGATTGACCATGAACCAAACTACGACTTCGAATTGGCTGATGACGTTGCAATCCTCGCCCAATGGCGCTCTGATATGTAGAGTAAGCCTAACGACCTTGCCGAGCGCTCCTCTTCGGCAGGTTTAGTCATCAACGTCAACAAAACCAAATCGTTGGATGTAAACACGGTGACCCCTTCCAGTTTTACAGTAGTCGGGCAATCAGTGGAGAATGTTGAAAGCTTCCAATATCTTGGTAGCTAAATGGCGTCAGACGGCGGTACTAAGATCGACATAGGCGCACGGATCAAGAAAGCAAGGGCTGCCTTTGCGAGTTTAAGAAATATCTGGAAAACAGGCAGATAAGTGAACGCACCAACATACGAATTTTCAACTCTAACGTGAACTCTGTGCTGTTATTCGCTAGCGAAACATGGTGTGTATCAGTGGAGAACACTCAACGGCTGCAGGTGTTCATTAACAGATGTCTGCGGTATATAATTCGGGCCTGGTGGCCTCACAACTGGATCTCAAATAACGAGCTCCATCGTCGTTGTCACCAGAGGCCGATAGCAACAGAAATTCGGGATCGGAAGTGGGCTGGGTCGGCCACATCCTACGTAGGGGCGGAAACGAAATCTATAAACAAGCATCAGACTGGAACCCAGCGGGACATCGCAGCGGGGGAGACTCAGAGGCTCATGGCGGCGAAGCCTCAATAAAGAAATAGAAGAAGTCGACCGAAATCTAACCTGGCAACAGGTTAAAGCGATAGCTGGGTAACGCTTCGGGTTTCTAAGCCTGGGAAAAATCTTGATTTCGTTCATTATTTTTCGAAGAGTGAAGTAATTTGATATAAAAGCTGGTAGTAAACGTACTTTATGCAGGTAATAGTGCAGAAAAGTTTCAGTTCAACTTTGCCAAAACCTAACTTAATTTGAAAAATAAAAGCATTCTTATCACGGAGCAGTTTATGACAACATTATTTTCATGTAGCTCAACCTTTAGTTCTTTAAATCTGCGATTAAACACAAAATTTCTATTTTCATAAACCGAGGCGATAACATCGAAGTATATTTGCTATCGGCCTACATAACATCTATGTATGAAGTTCTGAATTTCATGAATCATAATGATAAAACTATTCACGATATATAAATCGTGCTTCAACATCATAATGATGTGAACTCGACAGGTTCCCGAGTACACCGAAATATTGATAAAACACTAAACATTCATTTCATTTATTTAGTTAACATCTAAACAGATAACACTGAATCAACAATTTGACGCCACAATGCACGGTTCGAGGCCGCATCTCTCCATCCTCGGATACGCCCCACGCTCGCCAAGTCGTTCTGCACCTGGTCTGCCCATCTCGCTCGCTGCGCTCCACGCCGTCTCGTACCTGCCGGATCGGAAGCGAACACCATCTTTGCAGGGTTGCTGTCCGGCATTCTTGCAACATGTCCTGCCCATCGTACCCTTCCGGCTTTAGCTACCTTCTGGATACTGGGTTCGCCGTAGAGTTGGGCGAGCTCATGGTTCATTCTTCGCCGCCACACACCGTCTTCTTGCACACCGCCAAAGATTGTCCTAAGCACCCGTCTCTCGAATACTCCGAGTGCTTGCAAGTCCTCCTCGAGCATTGTCCATGTTTCATGTCCGTAGAGGACTACCGGTCTTATTAACGTCTTGTACATGACACATTTGGTGCGGTGGCGAATCTTTTTCGACCGCAGTTTCTTCTGGAGCCCGTAGTAGGCCCGACTTCTACAGATGATGCGCCTTCGTATTTCACGACTAACGTTGTTGTCAGCCGTTAGCAAGGATCCGAGGTAGACGAATTCCTCGACCACCTCGAAGGTATCCCCGTCTATCGTAACACTGCTTCCCAGGCGGGCCCTGTCGCGCTCGGTTCCGCCCACAAGCATGTACTTCGTCTTTGACGCATTCACCACCAGTCCAACTTTTGTTGCTTCACGTTTCAGGCGGGTGTACAGTTCTGCCACCTTTGCAAATGTTCGGCCGACAATGTCCATGTCATCCGCGAAGCAAATAAATTGACTGGATCTGTTGAAAATCGTACCCCGGCTGTTACACCCGGCTCTCTTCATGACACCTTCTAGTGCAATGTTGAACAACAGGCACGAAAGTCCATCACCTTGTCTTAGTCCCCGGCGCGATTCGAACGAACTGGAGTGTTCGCCCGAAATCTTCACACAGTTTTGCACACCATCCACCGTTGCTTTGATCAGTCTGGTTAGCTTCCCAGGGAAGCTGTTCTCGTCCATAATTTTCCATAGCTCTACGCGGTCTATACTGTCGTATGCCGCCTTGAAATCTACAAACAGATGGTGCGTTGGGACCTGGTATTCACGGCATTTTTGAAGGATTTGCCGTACAGTAAAGATCTGGTCCGTTGTCGAGCGGCCGTCAACGAAGCCGGCTTGATAACTTCCCACGAACTCGTTCACTAATGGTGACAGACGACGGAAGATGATCTGGGATATCACTTTGTAGGCGGCATTAAGGATGGTGATCGCTCGAAAGTTCTCACACTCCAGTTTGTCGCCTTTCTTGTAGATGGGGCATATAACCCCTTCCTTCCACTCCTCCGGTAGCTGTTCGGTTTCCCAGATTCTGACTATCAGTTTGTGCAGGCAAGTGGCCAGCTTTTCCGGGCCCATCTTGATGAGCTCAGCTCCGATACCATCCTTACCAGCTGCTTTGTTGGTCTTTAGCTGTTGAATGGCATCCTTAACTTCCCTCAAGATGGGGGCTGGTTGGCTTCCATCGCTGAACTGACGTAGTCATCTCCTCCGCTGCCTTGACTTTCACTGCCTGTACTCTCAGCGCCATTCAGATGTTCCTCGTAGTGCTGCTTCCACCTTTCGATCACCACTCGTTCGTTCGTCAAAATGCTCCCATCCTTATCCCGGCACATTTCGGCTCGCGGCTTGCGGGATGCGTTGAGCTTCTGGTAGAACTTGCGTGTTTCTTGAGAACGACACAGCTGTTCCATCACCTCGCACTCCGCTTCTTCCAAGCGGCGTTTCTTCTCCTGAAACGGGTCTGCGGGTCTGCTGGCTTCACTTCCGTCTATAACGTTACACGTTCTGCCGGGTATCTTGCTGCACCGCGACCGCCCGCGCTGCGTCTTTTCTCCTCCAGAATCTGTCTGCACTCTTCGTCGAACCAATCGTTCCGTCGACTTCGACCCATATACCCGACGTTGTTCTCCGCTGCGTCTAAACATCAAAAAAGCAAAAATATAAAGTTAAAGGGCTATCATGGCGGATTACTTGAAATTCAAGAAAATACGTAAAACAACAAAATAATGTCAGCAATTGTGAGCGCGCTGTTTTTAGAAACTTTCCTTTCGTGTTGGTAAAAACTCATATTCTCAAAACTCATTGAAGTTTCTAATAAAACGTAAGTTAAAAGCCTGTTTGCAATCTCAGATTAGCATCATTACATTATTTTTAGGTTTTCTTTTTAGGTTATTAAATGCCTTTTTAGGTATAGGCAGTTAATAAGCATGCTTCGTATGAAAAAAAAAGAAAATTTGTAAGCAATAGCTTTCTACTTGTTTAACTTGTTTAAATGTTAAAATGTTTATGTTTGGCGGCTTTTTTAGCGAAATATTTATCTCTTTTTAGATTGTTCCGTTAACTCGGGAATCTTAACAAAAGTTGAGAAGTTGTTTTTTTTAAATTTTGAATCACAATCAATTGATAAAATCGAACGTAAACAAGAGCTGGCAGAGCATCGTGAATTTATAATTATTTTAGTTTTAGTTATCTACGATGCTTATGTTATTCTGAAACGAACAACGTTCGTTTCAAAAGAGAAACGATAAGTTCTATAAGAATATGTAGTGCTCGACTCGAGTAGTGCGGATTTTGATGATAGTGTAAATGAGCGTTTAATGGGTGACTAGTAACTGGATTATCTATCAAGAAAATTTTACTAAGGTTAATACCAATCAAGAGAACGGAAATAATTGTGGAAATGCGAAATTCTAGAAAAACCGAGGTCTCCTGTGGGGGACGAAATACATACTCGATCTTTCCCTGCTAGACCGCCGAGTCAGAAAGTTATAAAAAAAAAGTTTTATTCAGTGAAGTGAAACCGTGCCGTAATTCTTCCTTTAAAAAGTAGTTAAATAAGAATAAGAGAATCTTTATAGTGATATCATTAAAGTTGTTAATATTTTCAGAGGTGTTACAATTTTACTATTGTCCAAAGTTACGAAATCGTGAGTCGTGAAGAGTATGGACAATATTTTTTGTAAGTCCAATGATCTGGTGAAAAGAATGAAATTCTTAAGTTTGAAAATTTGTTATTTAACAGAACCGAGAATCAGTTTTGAGTTCCGAATAAACGAAACTAAAATTCGTGAAACAAACAGACAGTTGAAAGCTTTTGTGTACAGATTAGTAGAAAGTGAGTGTGTATCCTAACCAAAATTCTCTCATGTATATTAGCTTGCACGTGCCGGCCAACGGCAGAATTGGGCTGTTCCTCGGTAACTACCCACCGAATAAGCGCGAGGGAAGCAAAAGATCATTCCGCCTGGGTGCGTCCTATAGCATCGTGGCTGCGGGCCATAATAGGCCATCCGGAGAGCGTCGGCCAACGTATACGAAAACTCGGCCTCGCATTCCCACCGTGTTATGGTGGTTAGTTTCCTGCGAGTGATCTAGCGGGGGAAGATTGCCACGCCAGCAGGATTGATCACTGGCTCACGTACTTCCAAGCGCCAAGATTGTGCAAGCTTCCGTCCACCTAAAATCGAGATCAGCCGTCCGCCTTCCTATCTCCTAGCGACAACTGCAATACCCGTAGCGACCACCGTAGTTCGTTTTAAGTGCATCCTACCCGTTCGTTTTCGACTGTCCTGGGGGTGGCTAGGTGCGCCGCCGATCGGTCGCTGCCGACCTGCGCAATCACCCGACGAACACCCAAGCCGTCGTCCATCCATTCGTCGCTTGCTGGCGGCCACAACAATATCGGCGTCGTCGTTTGACTACGAACACCCAAGCCGGCGTCCATCCATTCGTCGCTTGCGGGCGGCCACCGCACTATCGGCGCCAACGTTCGTCAACGATCGCCATCGGCTGCATACAGCTCGTCAAGGCCCATCATCAGTCTAGGAGGGTACGGTGAAGTAGGTACGAGGCCGTAAGTACCATACATTGTTAAGGATACACACTAGTAAAACGTATATAGCCAGAAAAACCACAAAAAGAGAGAAAGTTTAATAGTCTACAACGCATACCATGATAAAAATTCGACCGTGACGTCACAGATAGGTTAGAGATCCGATCGAAAGCGATCGTTATTAGAATTGTAGATCGAAACGGAACGATAGGAAAATGAAATGCCTTGAGAATATTAATAAAATTTGTTCTTAATTCGCGATCGCGTTAGCATGAAAATATGCACTATTTTTGAATAAATCTTTTACCATGAATTTTCTGACACGTCGCCAACAACTTTATTGAAATAGGAATTCACAATCAATTTATACGGAAATTGGGGAACCAGTGAGTTGAGTGAATTGGGAAATAAGTCTTCAAGTGTGGTCTTGCTGTGGGGTTGAACAATTAAGTTAGCTGGGCACTTTGATCAGTAGTTCCTGGCAGACGACCTTAGGCCGTCTGGCGCAGAAGCTGGGAATTTTAGAGGCCCCACCAAGACCCCCCTTACAATTCAAAAACACTAAATGAAAGTTAACAGACTTATATAAAACTAAAGTTTTGATCAACAAAACTAAATTGTGACTATATATATAAGACTATATGTGGCTATATGTATAAGGTAAATATGGAGCTCCAAGTAACAGTCACGCCTAATCATCGAGGAATTTCAGGAAAAGGTCAAGGCTTATATTTAAAACATCAATGTCTAGTGACTGAAAGAGCAAAAAAACCATACGTATTCGTGAGGTAAAAGAGTGTAAAACCCCTCAAACGCCGTATAGAGTGGTTCTTTCCTTTTACATAATAGAAAATCAACATTAGAACAGCTGTTACATGACCACATTTTGCTCAATTAGCAAGTGTATTCTCTGTGTCGTGTAATAAATTAAATAGTTTGATGGACATGATATCAAAATTCTCCAAAGGGAGGTTTAGCTATCGCTCTATGGTTTATAGATCATGCAATGTAGCATGATAACATGGATTCTGTCTGTTTTTTGCAGCAATATGTTTTTCGACTCAAATGATAATGTGAATAAATCAGACTGAACCATTTTGGTCCCAATGTATCATATTGAAGCCTATTTTTCGTCATTGCAAAACATAGCGTGTGCAACTCGTTGCTAAACTCGATTTTTTCAGCACTCATAGTATTTATCCAAGTCGGCAAGCCTCGTTGGATGAACGTACCTTGTGCTGAAATAATCACCCTTTTGCAACTAGTTGCACAAACTTCTATTTCTCAGCTCGACTAAATAGGTTCAAACCTCGGTCCTGGTCGGTCCGAGTCGCCGATACAGAATCAATAATCGTAATTTTCTTCTCTTCTTGGCGCGTTTTTTTAAGGCGTATTTAATTGTCTACCTATTTTCAATTACTAGCAATTGATTGTCTCACGGAGGACTTTAAAATGGTATTCTAAATCTCATCGATGCAGTCACACGGTAAATATTTTTCTTAGGTTTTCTTCTGCAGATTCACACACTAGTTCAAATACCTATAGATTCATCATTTGCATTTGAAGCATCTTTCACGCGAACTCTTAATATTGCATGCTAAAATAAAAACCACTGAACAAAATTAGCTACCCCACAAAAAAGTCCAACAGAATAAACACAACATTAAAGTAACACAACAATGCAACAATTTCCCGATCCACTTCATCAAGAGGCATATCTATCGTCGAATTGACTGCCGAGAGAAATTCTTACAGCGATCCCTGCCTCTGGCGGTGGTGTTGGTTCCTAAGAAAATTGCTCAGCGTGTCACGGACGGTCACCATCAGCTTCGCAGACAACAAGCTCGATTCTCTCTGTAGCAGCTCGAGCTGTGAACGGGGAATGCCGAGCTGATGGTTTTCGACTATAGCATAACTTTGCCAACCACACCGGCATAGGTGCGGGAAAATCATCGCAGACACACCGAAGAGAAGAGAAAAATAAAATGAAGGCTTTCCTCCCCTGGCCCACTCATACCACTGGGCGCTGTATGTTGTGAGAGGGAAAGAGAATTGAGAGGGATATGCGATGGTGTGTGGCGTCAGCAAGGATCTGCCGACGATGGGTGGTAAGTTTACGTGTGGTGGTAGTTTCCCCTAAGGCAAGGCAACCATGTCCAATAGGAATGGTATCGTAGCGCCAAATGTTCAACGGTGGTTGCTAGCATAACTGAGGATAGGAATCCTCAGTTGTGGTCAGCATGGAAGGGATCATTACTTTGTTACATACACCAGGATAACAAACAGTTATTATACTGGCTCCAGCCTTAAATACACGTTGTTTTATGATGTTAGCGTGAAATTTCGGGTTTTTTTTTACCGACATTTGATAACCTATTACAGTATTTGATTGAATTTTGTTCAAATCATAAACGATTAATTAATTACACAAAAATATCCTGCGAAAAGAATTCGTGGATAAATCAATGAAACAAGTAGGTAATGATATTCGCCACGGTGCCTTTTGAAGATTAGTAAATTATGTTAACCATTCAATTTAAATAGGGAAAATCAGAGGGATGTTTGTAGACCAAATTTTATGAAATTTGGCCACAATATTCTTTGATATGCAAAGAATGTTTAGGCCAAATTTGAGCTTAATTAGTTATAGAAAAAACCCTGACAATAATAGAACAAAACCTGCCGAAGCCGTCATTTCCCCTACTCTTTTATAATTGACGATTTAGTTTCACAAGAAATAGAATTTACATAAATATGATCACATGTCACGTTGTAATCTTTACAGATTCGTATGTCGACCTCAACTGTAATCGTATTTGACTCGGCTTTGACATGGTGGAATTAAATGGAATAGAACTAAACTCGTCATTAGACCTGTGCACCGATCAAATCATCGGCGGCGCTGCGTGGTGGTCACGTTTGCCCCGGCGGCGGCGGTGTGAACCGGTGTGGATGAAAAAATCACTGGCTAAAAAAGCAATTTGAACGCGGATTTTTTTATTCACGCTGTTTTGATTCATACGGTACGAAACGCCCGTATAAAAATCGACTTCGATGGATTTAAATTGCAATATTTTACGTTTGTCAATCATCATACAGCACATTCAATAGTCAATTGCCGGCGACACTAATCAGTAATTGATTTCAAAATGTTATTTAAATTGAAACTATTTTATTATTCTCTGATTTTGAATCAAATATTATCAATAAATCCTGCTTCATCTATCGTGCCCCCGGCAGTGTTGAGAATTACATTTCGGTGTCATAGGACTAATTTGTTAATACTTTTTTGTAAAAATTGTTTCCAATTCAGGATTTCTTCTCAACATATCTATATTTCAACAAAAAAAATCGAACTACTATTCATCAAGTTACATATTTAAATGGTCAACTTTTGAGCGACTGCATATCTAGTTTCTTTAGAGAATTTGCAGTGCTACTTCATTCTCCTGATATGACTCCTGGATCCTGGGATGACATACACGATGGAATCCACAAATGAAAGCCACAAAGAACAATTTATTCCGCACCTCGCGGTCTTGTATGCACAAATCTCAATCAGCATGTCTGAAAATGAGCACTAGCTGAGTGAGACTAAGGCACGATGACCAACCAAACAGTGTATTTTTACTGAAATTTGATTTAAATATGGGTCATTCCATACCAAGTGACCGAACCACTTGCAATCGACATACACCGATTTTTATCAAATTTCGTGGATTTGTTTATCTACCGATTATATGTAAAAATCCAAATTAATTTGATGATTGGCCAACCCCTCGGCAAATGCGAGTACCCCACGTTTTTGACCATTTGTAAAAACCATATTTTTGAACGACTCATATCTCGGACAGTTTCAAAGATATAAATAACTTCTGTTTATGCATTTTGAAGAGAATTCTTCAAACTTTAAAAATATCTATTTTTAGTAGAAGTGTTGCCATCTGTATTGTTTTTGCGTTTTAAGTTTAAAATTGTATTTTTCTGCCAATGAGTATATTTTTATTTGGAAAATAACACCAGCATCGTGTTCTCCAGAGAATTTTGCATAAGAAACACTCGAAACCCCAAGGTACTATGAGCCGTTCTCGAGTTATGGAGTTCTGAATGTTATATGATTCATATGGAACTTATCAATCACATAAGATTTTGTTATGCATACCTAACCTTTACCCTTTTTGCTAGAGTGTTTTCATGGAATTGCCAAGAATTCAAAGATATTGTGTTCTTAAAAGAAATTTGAAAACATGTAACTCTGAATAGAAAATAATGTACTTGGCAACGTCACTTTGTATTGTTGTAAAGCGTACTATTAAACTATTACTCACACAGGTACTATAGAATTTCACCTGCTCTGGCTAGATTTTTTTTTTTAATATTACAAATCAATAATTAATTTCAAAAGCTTTCGGCTCATATGCTGTTAAGCGTTACGAAGCCGAAATCTTTTTTATACTATTTTATTCTTACAAAATAACGTTAGATTTAGTGAACCAAAAGACAAGTGTTTTAATATGGATTGAGGAATACAGTATCCCTACTGTGATACTGTGGAAGGGAACGAAGAATTCTAAATTTATGACGATGATGATGAAAACATTGATGAAGTTCTTGTTTCATTTGTGTAACGGGACATAGAAATGAAACATTAACATCATCAACGTTAAACAAACATTTTCTTAAAAACAGCAAAAGAAAGACATACGAGAGGCAATTACGACAGAAGAAACGATATGATTATCAAAAACCCTGATTAATTTACCTTGCGGGAATGGTGCATTTCTCGTGCATTTTGAAAATAGTATTTTGACCATATGTTTCGAGCCCATAGTCCGAACCAGTCAAATTTAAATATGAAACAATGGGACAGGATTTCCCGTAAAATGCAACATGTTGTGAGCAAATCGGTTAAGGGCAAGTGCCTAAAAAGTGGATGAAACTTTTTTGCGCATACACACACAGACATTACCTCAATTTGTCGAACTGAGTCGATTGGTATACAACACTATGGGTCCCCGGGCCTTCTATAAAAAGTTTGTTTTCGGAGCGAACATATAGCCTTTCGGTACGCTTAGTGTATGAGAAAGGGAAAAATAAAGTAGCTCATAAGGAAGTAGACTTTCACTATGTTATTGTGGAAAAATAGTGTATGAAAAAGGCAAATCATTATGTAAATGATACTTGCACTCACAGAAGGAGAGGGTAAGTGATTTGTGACTATTTGTGACAAGTGGGAGGCTAAAGAGTTGAAAATGGCAAAAAACGTTGGATGAAATTTTCAAACGAATTTTGTAATTATACACAAGGCAGAAGAAAACCTTAATGTCAATACTAGTCGACCAGAGGAGAATTATCCACGAAAAGTTTTTATCTTACTACCACGGGAATTAAACCCACACTTCACAGCACGCAAATGTGATTTGACAACAGCCATGAGCTCTCAGTCACTCACCAAGGAATCGAAAATTGTCAACTGTGTATGTATATTATCAAAATATGAAAATAGTAGACCAAAAACAAACATCATAAAAATGGTCTTCTTTGAGACATTGAAAAACCGAAAAACTTTGCAGAAGAAGGATCCTTGCTGGAACGACGACCAAAATTGTTTATTCTGCCAGCACTGCCAAACTACGTGTTATTATTTAATAATAATACTACATTTCGCTAAGCTTGTTTCATTGAAATTAAACGCAAAGGTTAATCGTTATACTCCTATTGGTAGGTTTAAAATAAATATTTAAATATTTCCTGTAACAACTTTGCTGAGAAAATCTTATCACTAAAATTGATAGCGATTAACTGCATCAGGTTCCGTCTGAACTGATGAGGGTTTTGTTTTGAAGATTCCAAACGGGTGCGTTGCGTTGGCCGTGAATTTTTTTATATAATTTGGACGATCAAGAAATCTCAATTCGATCGGTGAGCAAGCTAGATGTGATAACATAAAGCCAAAAAACTGAACTAGTAAAAACTAGTGAAACAGTGATCGTAAGTCGATCGGAAACAATATTTCGAGAGACAGGAGTGGAACTAGTTTTTATCTGCCCTGAAGTGAAAAGTTTTCATCCATAAAATCTGAGTCAAAAGTCCCAATCGAGGAGTAGTGAAAACTTTAAAACTAAGCTGTGCCATAGCATCGCTGGTGCAGTTATTCCCACGAGGTGCAGGACACTACCATTCTTCAAGTGAAGGTGCGAGTGTAGGGCGTAAGGGGTAGAGATCAGCCACACTATCTCTAGAGACAGATTAGAAGCCCGGCGGCTTGTAGGCTCGCTTCGTCGTCGAGCCCGTATCTGACTCTCGCGCGCTCTGGGCCAAAGGAGATAATCCACGCCTCTATTCGGGTTTATTCGAAGGTCATTCACCGAATAAACCGACGTTGGTCTCGAAGGAAATTCAGGATTGGTATCGAGCATCTAGAGTCCAGACTAACCCGTTCAAATAACGAGCTTCCAAGTACGTGGAAGTCCAACCGACTAAGTCCAGAAATCCGCTTCGGAATAAGCCCAAGGTTCACGTGAACAAGCCCACTGCGAAGGTGTGCGCTAAAATGAATTTATGAAAGAATTTTTAGAACATTTTTGAAGGAATTCTAACACATACTCCAAAGAAATTCCTAAAACATTTTCCGCAAAATAGGTATTTCCTAAAAAAATCGAAGGAATTTCCTAAAGAGTTCCAGGAGAAAGTTCTTAAAGGATTCCTGAGGGAAATAATGAAATATTTCTTTGCATCCCTTCCTTGAATTTTTGGAGGAATGTCTTAAGAAATTTCAAACTTTATTTCATTTCTAGATTTATTTCCCAATTCATTTTCGAGATATTTACAGAAGAAATTCCTATTGAAATTTTTGAACGAAATCTTGACGGAGTGTCCAAAGGAATTTTTGGAGAAATCTAATGTCGAATTTGTTTTTAAACCTGGGTCAGTGCCAACCCGAACCCTGAATAAAAAAACGTTTTCAGTTCCATCTGTCATTGGATATGGTGGTGTGCGTGGCATCGTGTTTGTTTTGATTCGAAACATATGATCGACACCATACCGGACTTTACCAGTGCACTGGCAGTTTGTGGGCCACAACGAATCAGATCATGATAAAAATGATCAAGTACGCGCTCTGATTTTCGCGAATTACGAAATTTACTTTTGGATGGATATATCTACCCCAGATTCTCTATTCCTTTTCGCTTCTTCAGGAATTCCTCCGCAAGTTCTTGCAGGCATTTACTCGGAGTTTCTTTCCGGATGTTTCTTCAGGTATTCCTTCGGAAATTTCTTCAGGAATCTATTCAGAAGTTCCTCTTCTTCCTGAAGTTACGTTCGGAGCTCGGGAGTTCGTTAGGAAAGTTCTGAAGTTCCTTAAAAATTTCCTTCGGAAGTTCCTTCAGAAACTCTTTGGAACATTCCTTCAGGAATTCCTTTGAAAATTTCTTCAGGAATTCCTCCCAAAAATACTTCAAAACTTCTTCCGGAAGTTCCTCAAGTATATCATTTGGAAATTCATTCACGAAATCCTACTCAAATTCATTTAGGAATTCCTCCAGAATTACCGTCAGGAATGCCTCCGGAAGTTCCTCCAGAATTTCCTCCAGGTATTCCTCCGATGGTTCCTCCAGAGATTCCTCCGGAAGTTCCTCAAAGAATTCATCCGAAAGTTCCTCCAGAAATACCTTCGAATGCAAAAATGGTAACCTGGCTTAGAAACCTCGCAGTTAATAACTGTGGAAGTGCTTAATGAACACTAAGCTGCGAGGCGGCTCTGTCCCAATGTGGGGATGTAATGCCAATAAAAAGAAAAAGAACTTCTTGAGAAATTCCTGAAGGAAGTTCTAGAGGAATTCCTGGAGGAATCTCTGAAGGAACTTCCGGAGAAATTTCTGGAGGGACTTCCGGAGGTACTTCTGAAGGATGTTCCGGAGGAATTCCTGGAGGAACTTCTGAAGAAATTCCTGGAGGAACTCCCGGAGAAATTTCTGAAGGAACTTCCGGAGGGATTTCTGGAGGAGCTTGGGAGGAATTTTTGGAGGAACTTCCGGGGAATTCCTGGAGAAACTTCGTAGGAACTCTTGGAGGAATTTCCAGATGAACTTCTGGAAAAAAATATGAAGGAATGCCTGAAATATTGCTCTAATGCATTCTTGGAAGAATTCTCAATGGAATGCATACAAGACTTCAAGGAGGAATACCTGAAAGAATTATTGGAACTGGTTCCAACCTAGGTTGGAACTTTCTAAAAACGAATTCGACATAAGACTGTCGAAAATTCCTTCAAGAATTGCTTTAAAAATTCCTTCAGGAATATCTTGTTCGGGAATTCTTGAGAAATTAGAATTTCGTCCTAAAATTTCCAAAAAAGTTCTTAGAAGAATTCCTGAATTAATTTTCGGAAGAATACCTTAACGAATTTCCTCAGGTTTTCCTAAACAAATTTCTGAATAAATACGTGGAGGAAATTCCGAAGTTATTTCTAAAGGAAAATCCAAGGAATGCCCGAAAGAATTTCTGAAAGACTTTCTAGAATGCGTTTCCGAAGAAGTTTTATAGATCTTTTTATAGAATTCCTATACAAATCTTCAAAGGAATTTCTGGAGAATTGCGAATAAATTACTGCGGAAAATACCAAAGGAATTCCTGGAGAAATCTAGAAATTAATTCATAAATACCAGTAGGCTTTTTTTTCGGAAATGACTTCAAAATTCCTTTAGTGATTCTTTCGGGAAATCTTTTAGAAATGTCTTGAAAAATTCTTTTAGCAGTTCCTTCCGGAATTATTTTCGAAAATCAATTTATGTTCTCTAGTGGAAATCCCTTCAAATCCTCCAAGAATTTCTTTGAAAAATCTTCCAAAAATTTATTTTTACAACTTCTCTAGAATGTTTTTACTTAAATATTCTAAAAACATCCGCCACAAATTCCTTCGGATATTTTTCTACGGACTTCTTTAAAAGATTAATTGAAAAACCTCCGCAAATTCCATCATAAGTTTCTCCAGATTTTATTTTGAAAGTTCTTCCAGGAAATACTTCCAGGAAAAACAGAGAAATAAATAGTTTCCGATCACTAGTTACTAATTGAATTTTCGTTAGAATTCCTAAAATATACAACAACACTAGAAAAATCCGACTATCCGGTATTACTGAAAAAAAATCGGAAAGAACTCATAAAGACATTTTCGAAAGAATAACTGCAGGAAGTTCTGGAAGAATTCTCGGAAAATGTTTTAAAGGAATTGCTGGAAGAAGTTCTGAAGAATTTTCGAATGAATCTTTTATGCAATATCTGGAAGAATTTATTCAAGAAATTCATGAAATAATTCATCATCATCATGTGTCCTGAGCACCTCCTGTGACAGGACCAATGTAAAAGATCTCCATACTGGGCGGCTGCTCAATTACTGATGACTTACTTTATTTCTTAATTGAGGCTACGTAGGAATTTCTGAAGGAATTTTCAAAGAAATTTCCGAAGCCTTTGCTTAGAAAAGTTAAAGGAATTTCTGAACAATTTTCAAAGAAACTCTCAAAGAAATTTACTGAGGAATTCTTCAAGAAATTGCCGGAAGAATTGCTAAAAAAAACTTTCGAAGTAAATTCTCAACGAGTATCAGAAAGAATTCCTGCAACAATTTTCATATGCATTCCGTAAGGAATTTCCGAAAAATCGTAAAGGATTTTCGTAATGGAAATTTTCGGAGAAATTTCGTTAGAAACTTACGAAGAAATGCCCAAAGAAATTTCCGGAAGAATTCCTAAAGTAATTTTCTAATGTATTTCCGAACGAATTTCGAAAGAATTTTTCTGCGTTACAATGGCAGTAAATAAGAAAAAAGAAGCGTTTTCAACTGATACTCGCAATATAAAAAGAGGTTTTATAAATAACATTAAAAAATTGATTTCAATACAAAAATTAGTTACTCGGGACAACAAAACTGGAAAGGCATCACATTAGGGATTTAGTTAATGCTCAATTTTGCTCAAATAATTTGTCCTACAAATCTAAAAGCAAATTGATTGATTGTTGATTTTAATAAATAAAAAAAAATATTGTTAAGATAATTTGCATGCTAGAAATTTCAATCTGAGTTGCAATGATTTGGCTTCGCCAATTCCAGATCCTATAAGAATGCGGGCACATTGGGCATATATCCAAACCCTCACAAAAGCTTATGTACCACAACAAACATATTTTGCGAGTCACCTACAAGCTTACTAGTAGTTACTTAGACGAATTCCAAAGATCAGTCAAGCAATTTATGTATTATTTTACTAGATAAAGCCTCATTCAAACTCTCAAATTAATCAACCAAACTATTCATTAATCAATACAATGTATGTCACTACACCGACTTAGAGACACCATCAATTGAGATAGATTTGAAATTTAATAACATTTATGAATTATCATAAGAAGAGTTTAGTACTATTCCTATTTATTCTACCACGCTGTATTACTTTACACATATATGTATTTCGACCGAGTTCAGTGCCTCGTACTTGACTCGACTCAATCTATTTGATTTTTTTTGTTGCAATTAGTCATCGGCGTGGCAAAATTACGACCGGCGGCGAGCGCGCCGACCTAATATCGCCAGCGGCAGCGCACAGGTCTACTCGTCATGTGACAGGCGATGACATAATTTCCCTTCATGAAAATGATGTAACTTTGTAAATGATGTATTTGATGAAATACGGGTATACAATGTTCCGCAAAATTGGCCCAGAAACAACAAATATGCACAGCTCACCAATTGAATAGTTTTCTTGGATTATGAAACTTTTCTTACTGTACATGATTTGGGGTTCAATTATTGCAAGACCAATTACGATTCCGGCCACGTCCTCACAGTCAATTTAGGACAAGGAGAGGAAAATTAGTTCGTTGCTCATTGCTACAAGAGACCGAGGAATCCTCTGCATCTGCATCACAACACGATCAATCCCGTACTTATAAATTGTATGTTCTTTTATGCAAAAAATAATTTCTCACTTTGCTTTCTCTCGAGCAAGCTGGCGTGCTCAGCATTAACACGATCGAACTCTTTCCAGTTTTTTTCTATATACACTACTAATAAAAACTGTTCATGGCAGCCAACGAAATTTTATGTAAAATGACAAATATGACAAATAAACAAAATTCCTTCAGGAATTTCTCCGGAAGTTCCTCCAGCAATGCCTCCAGCAGTTCCCCCAGAAGTCCATCCGAAAGTTCCTCCAGGAACTCATCTGGAAGTACATCCAGAAATTCCTCCAGAAGTTCCTCCAGGAATTCTTCCGGAAGTTGCTCCAGGAATTCCTCCGGAACAGTGACGGGAAATGTCATTTCGATGCCATGGAATAATTTGCTAATAACTTTTTTCACTCATTATTTACAATTATGTTTTTTTATATATGTAGCCCTCAAAGGACCCTATATATGGCAGCGTTAGTGCCGAATAGGTGTCAAATGACATTAATGTCAAGACATTCCGTGACATTTTTTTTTTTAATTTCGCTCTCATGGCTTAGACTTAGTATTTATGTAGAGCAATGATCAAAGTTCTAGGATCTTTTAACCATTAAATGTTAATAAAAAAAAACCCGAATTGTTAATAACTTCTGAAAAAGTTATTGGAAAATTAGCCATCGGACGCGGAAACTTTTCTAGTATACTGTCTCCATGCAAAATCTTAGATTGGCCCTTGGCCACCGGATATGTTCCAGGTTTTCCTAAGGGTATGTTAAACATGCATTTTTTTTCTGCTTGTCATTTTATTTGACGTTTACTGCCATCATGTTTTATATTTTTCCCAGAAACTAGAACTAATATGCTGACTAATGCTGCAGATCAAAAATTCGTTAGGTATACTCAGAGATATGGCCATTTTCGTGAAACGGTACGGAATTGGCCATACAGCCTGAACAAATGTCACTTTCGCAGAACACCTGGAAACTGTTACAAATTAACCAGTGAGTCTTACAGTTCTCAAAATATATATTTGATAAATATCCTATATTCATCGTCTTGGAAATACATTAATTTTGACACCCATATTATGCATGGTTCCAGATGGTGCAAAAACCGGCTCTTCCTGGAAGGCCTTTGGAACCTCCTATAAGGATGTCAGGGGACATTATCATTCTGAAAATGTTTCTGTAATCATCGTCTCGCAAAGCCATGAAGTTAGATACTAATATTTGCATTATTCTGTTCCGTTATCATTTCATTATGTTCCCGGAACCGTTTTTACAGAAATGGCCATATCTCTGCATAGTTTTGATGGATTCTCGATCCACCATCCACCATTGGTCTAGGTTCTAGTTTTTGGAAAATGCATAAAACATGATAAAAGTAAACGTCACGGAAAATCCGGAACATCTCCGACGGCCAAGGATCAATTTCAGGTTTTGCAGAGGGACAGTGTACTAGAAGAGTGTCCGCTTCTGATGGTCCTGGTTTTATCAAATCGGATTATTGATATTTTACCTATCTCAACATTTTTGTCTATTCCCTGTACATTGATCCTAATCCCAAGAAGGTTATTTAAATGGGGAGTTGTGCATATTTGTAATTTTTCGATCAATCACGTTTAGCAACTACGAAGTGTACAGTCAATCAAGCTACGCAAAGCTGAATCTTTTTGCTTGACTTGGTTCGGTGATTTCCTTACTAAGACGTTCACATCCAGGACGTTAGACAAAAAGATTCACGCTTTGATCGTGGCCTGTTTCAAATATGGCCTTCTTCTAATGGGTTTCAAATCTTATTATCTACTTCCTCAAACTATGAGCAGCACTGACCGATAAAGCTATTAAACAAACTGTTTCTAATTTAACAACAAGTGTATTACCAATATTGAGGTTTAATCGTGAGCTATAATTATCATTATAAATTGAAAAGCAATAACAAACAAATACCTAGTAATTGGTCTGTACCTTATGTTTAAAATTATATTTGATATTTAAATGTACCTATTTTGTTCCTCGCAGTAAAACAGTGATGTGTACATCCTGGGAAGCATCCTTGAAAATGCTCCACCACATACCCAACTTCAATTTGAATTCACCCAAAGTGCACTTGAATGCACATGCAAATCAGACAAAATTTCCTCGTTTCAATCAACCTAATTGTTTCATAGACAGCCCTCTCATTTGCACTATTTGCAACCGCTCCAGTACGGTGATTTCAAAAGGCGTCTGATGACGATGTTTTTCTCTAAACCATTTTTTTCTTTCTCTTCAACCAACCATCAACCGTCTACAATGTAGACTCTGGAAGGCACACATCAAAAAGCATCCCGGCGAGTGCAAATTTAACATCCTCCTCACCCGGGAACCATCGCCCACAGATCCACGATTTGCCTGCACATTTGCGAACCCATGAAAGAATATGCAAATGATGCAAAGGGTTTGACCATCGTCGTTGGCCTGTCGGTCGCTCCAGTTCTTTAGCAGCAGCCAACCACCCGGCGGGTGTAAAGGGGTTGATTTACATCATTTCTCTCGCATGTGCCAACCAGTAGCAAACAGTCGCCGGAATGATGGCGATGGCAACGCATACGTGCCGTATTCCTTTTCTCACCGAAGGACCCCTCGGAGATATTCATCACATGCTGCAGGGAGCCAACCAACCGGACGGACCATCAAGTGGAAATACTTCAGTTTTCCGTTGCCGTGTGGGTGGAAGGGCGCCCTTTATATCCTGGTTCGGTTCCCTACAGATGGATGATGTGGGGCACCACTCCAGTCCAGTATCAACGGCAGCTATGGGATGGGATGACCATGGGGTGGGTGTTTGAGCTTTAATTTATGTGCATGTCCGTTTCCGTCCCACCAACCAATGTTCGACATCGTCGTGTCACACTGGGACAGCACTCTAACTTGTGTCGAACGAATTTTCCAATAAGTACTGCAGATGGGTTTATGGTATATCTGTAAAAGATAAGCATAGGAAAGTTAGAGACCCAGATAACATGTTAACAACTACATCAAACTCGAGGGTGTCCACGTTTTCACTTTGAACTTTTGAACTTTTCCCAGACAACATCTAACTTTTGTGTATAATCAAAATGTTGGTTTGACACTACTACACTACATTACTATTGATTCGGTGATTTTTATTCATATCGCCATTCCATTTAAATAGTGTGTGTGACACAAATAACTAAATTTGGCTGCATCTTTAAACAGCTTTAGTTCTTAAAGTACGAACATGTGCATTATTGGAAGAAAAATAATAAAATCTCAATAGTTTTAGTCATTTTTTTCTCTCCATAAAATCACATTAAGGTTACGCTGTTACGCCCTTTTCAAATGTTAGTCTAGAATTGTAAAAGGTATTATTCAGAAAGAAGGATCAAGCACTACAACATTCGTAACGTATCATGTTTTGATAACAAAAAACTAAAGTATTCTGCCCCATTGTGCATTACTGGGCACTGCTGCTGTTGGCTTGCATCTCTTCCTGTCGCACCTTTAATTTGTTACACGATCATTCCATGATGTGCACAGGGTGAGCACATAGGCGAGTGCCCTGAAATAAGAATGCAATTGTACGCTGAGTTCCCTCCCTTTATTAGACTCCCAAGTATACCCTCGTATGAATGAGCATCATGGCGGTAGATGAGTGGTGCAGTTCTGGATGGTCGTCGTTGATGGGTAGTGGGTGATTTTTTTCTTCTTCACATGACATAAAATCGTCATGCAAGGTAGACCTGCTTGCACACTCGTTGTAGTGTCCCCGGTCTGTGTCATTATGGGGCCAGACCGACCGGCTGCCCTTGTACCAGGTATGGTAGATGGAACCTCTCGTACAAGTTTTGGTCCTCACATAACGACGATAGGTTTCCTTAAACGGAGCAGAACAGATGCAGCTGCACTTTGTAGCCTTCGCCGACATCGTTCGCCATCGACAGACCTGTTATGTTACCATTGTTAGCATAGCGCAGAAGGTACACGAGAATTTCCTGCTGTCCGCTCGCTTTCCCACTTTCCAGAGGAGACGTTGTTTGCGGAAGTACAAGGCAGACATAAATGAGTGAATAAATGAGCGATGATGACGAGGTTCGCAACAGTCATCTTCAGTTTCCTTCCTCCCTGATGGAGTTTCCCAGCATTGCACTTATTGTGCAATAAATGCTAAGAAGTTTCATCGATTGTTGAGGATATCTATTTCTACTTACTACTTGCAGCATTGAATCAGTATTGAGGAGACCAAGCACAAAATATAGATACGAAAAAAATCTTGCTTCTTAGCAAGGATCAAGAGATGAAAATGTTGATTAGGTCTATTAGGCAAGCATTTCAAATTATATCAGCATTGTGATATTTATCTATGGCTGAATTACTTAGCTACACCCGTTTTAATTGCCTGTATTTGGGCAATTCGGTGTTAATCATTTTTCAAATCATATTTTGATAAAATCCTGTTACAACATTTGAAAGATAATGGACAAATTTCTATCAAAATAAGTTTTAAATATCACAATTTGTTAAAATGTTCAGTTTGTTTTAAAATGTGTTCAGTGTTTGTTATGCTCTTCTTAGTCGGATTTTCAGAACATAGTCCAAGTCAGGTGGTCCAGTACCCGGAAAATAGCAGGGTGTCGACTACCTGGAAAGTCAGGGAAAGTCAGGGAATTTCAATGTGGACCTGGAATGTCAGGGAAAGTCAGGGAATTTCGATTGAGGTCAGGGGAAAATCACAAAACCCTATATTGAAAATTTATAATGGTTCAATCAAAGGTAATTGCCTATTTCCGGGGATTAAACCACCCGACTTGGACGTCAATTTACAATGTTATGAAAACTCATATGTGAATATGTACGTTATGTGGAAGATATTGATTTATAATGATTTTTTTTATTTCGAGCAATATGCTAAACACTTATGACAATGAAACGCTGAACCATTTAAATCCATTGAAATAGGATCAATTAAAGTACCGAAACTTCGGATCAGAATTAATATAGCGTTTTAGCTGGTAATCAGACTGCATAGCCGATAAACAAAACAATACTCCGAGGCAGTGTTGGTAGAATCATACTCAAATCTGAATCATTGAGGATTCATGCACGAGCGAACTCGCTTGCGATTCTGTAGGGGGAGAATCGCGCCTAAGTATCTCAGACAGAATCGCCAAAAAAAAGATTTCGCTCTAAAAAGTGTCAAAACGCAATCGATGCGTATGTTTTGATTATATATGCATTTATTAGTCATTGTTTTAAGCGAAAAAAGTTAATTCAGTGCATTCAACAATGAAGAACACGAAAAAATCATGCATTGATGCAAATCGCGATTCGAATTATAAGCGGTTCTTTGGGCCATAATTCTGATGGCTAGCTATAAAGCTTTTTGTGGGTGATCTTTGGCAGTTTCTAGACTAAAAGTCGGCGGGCAGCGTAGTTTGCCTCCGCGCGGTCCTCGCTGGAAACGATAGCGTATCAACGGCAGTTGAAGGGCTAGGCGGCTAAATAAACTACAAACGAGGGAGCGTGGTAGCGCATTGAGGCTGACGCCAGTAAGATCTCAATTATGTTTCTGGCAGGCACGTCATGGCTATGTGTACGGTATATTGTGTTATTGTGAAGCGAGGGCTGGAAGTCTGACATTCTACTCTCTTAGTAGGGCCGGGTGACACCGACTCGAAACGGCGAGTGGGCTAATGGCTAGGCTGTCTTCCGTCCCATAAAACCGTGGCTGGCTTTGTAGCACGCTGCCCAATCCTGCCATCCAGTTTTTCCTACTGGGTGGGAGTAGGCTCAGATGCCCTTTCCTGACTTGCGCTGATCTGGCTCTGAACACGCAAGTGTCAACCCTCGCATGGCCTCCCTGCTTGCCGCAAGGCAGGCATAGATAACCATGGGATCACTAAAGGCGACTACTTCAGTAGGATTCGGCGGCAACCGCAAGCGGAACCCATACAGCAATGAGTATCGAAAGAAATCAATCATTGGAGTTGGAGATGATGGACCCCTTTGCCGAAAGGGGTCTAGCGAGGTCCCCTATTAAAGAGGGGGCGAGTGGAGTGACGGTTGCTGCTATTGGCAGTACCGAAGAGTCTCCAGTGGTGGTGGGGAGTAGCCCTGCCTGCACGCCTGACGAGCCACTACCAGGGATACGGGTGGTGGCCGAGCAACTCGATGAGATCATCGAGTTCATAAGCGGCAGGCAGAACACCAACAAGGAGCTTAAGCAGAGCCTGTTGGTGCTCCGCCAAGCTGTTCGTGTCGCAAGACAAGAACAGGACGCTTATATCAAACGTGTAGCGGCAGCAGAGAAGGTAGCCAAAGGTACGCAGACCAAGGCCCTCTCCTCCCCTAGCGGTGTTACTGTGGCAAAAGAGGCGACCGCCCTTACGGCTTGCCTTACGGCCAGTGAGGGTAAGAAAACGCCAAGTTCGAAGCGACCCAAACGCGCTACCATTAAGGCGAAGCGTCGCCTGGATGGTGCACCGGAGCCTGAAGGGCGTGTGCCCAAAAAAGCGAAAGGCACTAGACAGGCACAAGTTACTGAGCCACAAGCTGGCCCCAGCCAACCATCGGTATCCACCGAAGGGGACGCAAAACCTTGGCAGCTGGTCAGTAGGGTGCGGAAGTCTAACACCCCTCGACCTACGAAGAAGATGAGAGACAGAGGCGAGGCCTTGTTGGTGAAAACCGACAAGGACAAATACGCCGATGTCCTGAAATCGCTACGAGCGGCCGATAGCCTATCGGCCCTGGGCCAGGATGTGCACAGCGTCAGACGTACCAAGAACGGTGAAATGATCTTGGTACTGAAGCGTGGCGCGCAATCCAGCGGGGTGGCTTACAAAAAGCTTGCCCAGGAGGTATTGGGTGACGGCGCTCAGGTCAGTGTGGCACAGAGGTTGAGTGGTCCTCTGTACGTCTAAGAGGGGGATTCTTTGGTACGCAGGTAGCCTATCTCAGACTACCGGTGGCTGACGCCAAAAAGGTCACTGAGAAAGGGAAGCTGAAGATCGGCTGGTCAGTATGCCCAGTAAGCGTGCTCCAGCCACCTTCAGTGGACAGGTGCTACTAGAGTTTCCATCCCGGGACATCCCGGGACAAAAAATCCCGGGATTTAGGAAAAATCGGGATTTCCCGTTTCCCGGGATATTATTTTTGAAATCCCGAAAATCCCGGGATACCCGGGACAAAAAATTCTGTTTTATTTCCGGATCGCAAACAGTGTAATTTTTCTTCTTACAAAAATTATTTGTTTTGAACGCGAAACCTAACTTAGGTGATAAACTCATATCATATTTTTATACCTCCCATCAGATATGATTGTTTTCCAAGTTCGTTTATTTGGTAGGCTCAGTCATGTATACGGAGCCAAGGTTCTTTGCGATGCACAATCGATATCATCTTATTATTAAATTATTAAGAAAGAAACACTTTCACCATAGAACACCTTCACAAAAAATGTTAGATTCCCCTATACTACTACATGGAGGGCTACTGACTGGTACTTTTTCCAGCAGCTACAGCTCTCTATTAATTAAATGACCAGTATCTACAGTACAAGATCAGCTACATATATTTGGCGCCTGCTTCCTACCCATCTCCCGTCTACAGCGAGGTTGTGCACACTAGCTGATATTCGCCTTGCTAATCTCCTCGCGCCGCCCAACATTGAGTCAGTCTTCCTGAGCTTCTTGCCTCCAAAACAGTTCTTGATCTAATTTATGTCCTTCCAATCGACGTTCATACAACAAACTTTTCAGCACATGCGCAAGTACAAGTGGTCAGACCCCGATGCTCTGCCTAATTTTTTTTTTTTAAATCAACTCTGGTTAACAAGCTGCAATCAATCGTTTTCCAAATCTCGGCTTCTGCCAAAATTGAATACCAACTTTATTCGCGTACCGCCATCGAAGGTGACAAAGGGTCTGGGGTTGAGAATGGCTCATCACTCTCATCGGTAGCTTGGAGGTCGTATAGCAAAATCGTTCAAACATGTCTCTTATATTTTAGTCTTCTTGCCCTCAGATACATTCAATCCATTCTAGAAGCATTCTAAGTAGTTGAAACAGTGACCCATTCTCACCACCATTTGACCCATTGTCACCCCCGACGGCGGTAATCTATTAACCCCATTATTGTTAAATTATAGATTTAACTTACGTTAAATTATCGAACTCCGATAATAATTGAGTTGATTAATCTTTTGATTCATCATGAACATTGAATAAAATCGTTTTCAAATCAAAAAATAAGTTTTCTAAGGAAACATCGAAAAATCCCGGGATCCCGGGATTTCCCGGGATATACGAACAAGTTCATCCCGAATCCCGGGACAACGAAAATGGCCGGGAAATGGAAACTCTAGGTGCTACCGGTGCCTTGAGTCCGGGCACAAGTCTTATGACTGCAAGGGCCCAGACCGAAGCAAGATGTGTCGTCGCTGCGGCGAGGAGGGACAAAACGCGCAGGAGGTGGTTATCGTCAGCAACCGTAAATCGGCACAACATGCAGTTGTTCACGGGAGACATCGCGATCACTTCAAAGCGGAGTCTGAAGATTCTTGGGGTCATCATAGACGACAAGCATACCTTCGGTAGCCATGCCGAATATGCGTGCAAGAAGGCTTCGACTGCTGTGGCGGCATTATCGAGGATGATGTCCAACAGCTCCAAGGTGTGCGCCAGTAGACGTAGGCTACTGGCAGGCGTTGCCGCATCTATCCTTAGCTACGGCGGCCCGTCCTGGGCAAAAGCACTGGGGGTATCCAGTTACCTGCAGAAACGGGAGAGCACCTACCGCTTGATGTGTCTCAGGGTGATATCGGCCTACCGCACGGTATCGCACGACGCATCCTGCGTGATAGCGAGTATGATGCCAGTCGGGCTGGTCATCCGGGAAGACGAGGAGTGTTTTGAGCTACGTGGCACCAGAGGAGCCCGCGAGCGTACCAGGGTGACTTCGGTTGCCAGATGGCAGCGCGAGTGGGATAACTCCTCGAAAGGTAGGTGGACCCACCGGCTGATTCCTAACATATCAAGCTGGGTGGGGAGACCCCATGGGGAGGTTCACTTCCATCTGACACAATTCCTGTCAGGCCATGGCTGTTTCCGACAGTACCACCACAGGTTTGGGCACGCGGAGGTTCCCGTCTGCTCTGACAGCCCAGGTGTTGACGAAACTGCAGAGCACATACTGTTCGTATGTCCTCGTTTCGACGTCGAAAGAAGAGCAATGCTAGACGTTTGCGGCCGGGACACAACTCCGGATAATCTTATCCAGAGGATGTGTCAAGCGGTGGAGAAGTGGAACGCAGTGCAGAGAATCTGGCGCGCCGAGCAGCAATCGACAAGCATGACTAACTTGTGATTGGTTAGTTAGAGCGAAAGTGCTGAACGCGGAGAAGTGTGTGAATGGTCTGCCCATGCAGAATGAATAGGTGTATGTATGGACTGCACACGCCGCGCTGGGAGTAGCGCAGGAATGTTGGTTCCTATGACTACTTGCACCCGGCGTGGCAGAGGAGTGGGTGAGCATCCAAGTCAGTCTCACACGGTACGAAAGGAATGAGCATACAAATCAGTCTCACACGGTATGTTTGAGTTGAGCGAGGTGATTTAGACTCACATGGTATGTCAGAAGTGGGAACCTAAGCGAAATGTCCCATAAGGGATGCCAGAGGGAGTGTTAGGTCGAATGACTCGAGTAGTTTGTGTCAGCGCGAACTGAATGAAAGAGGTGAGCAGACTCACATGGTATGATAAAGGTGGGCATACAAGTCAGACCCACATGGCATGAGAAGGGTGGGCACACAAGTTAGTATCACACGGCATGATAGAGGTGAGCACACAAGTCAGACTCATAGGAGCGTTAGCGTGAGTGCAAGCATGGAGTGCATGAGCGTGAATCAAGTGTTTGGGTGAGCATACAAGTCAGACTCACACGGTATGAGAGAGGTGGGCATACAAGTCAGACCCATACGGTATGACAGAGGTGCAACAGAGTATGTAGGGTGTGTTTGAGGGTGCGATAGAGTGAGCACCCAAGTAAGACTCGCATGGGACGGGTGCCTGTGTGAGCGAGAATGAGCGAGTACGTTAAGTACTGCCAGTCCCCTTTAATATTCTAGATTATTTAGTTTGAGTGGTTTTGTGTCAGAGTCTTTTTGTTTTTTTTTTTGCAGTTTCCTCATCAGTAGCTGTAAAGTCATGTTCCCAATTCCCATTAAACAAAAGAAGTTTTGAAAGTTCATTCAAACAATTAATCATCAATCGCGAGAGTCTGAAATTGGGATAATGCGATCTATTTGGATAAATTTAAATTGCTGATTATGACCCAACTCTAATACATCATATTACCTTTTGATGAAAATGCAGCGCCCAATTTTTGGAAAATTATCTAGTCTAAGCAGTCTTAACTGAATCAAATGGCTGAAATGTGCAATAGTTCAGAACCGATCCACAAATAATCATCAATAATGTTCAACCTACAATCAACAACTAGGATATTTAAAGGCTTGTTGAAAGAAAACGCCAAACTATCTTTGTGGATCCTTGACAACACTCCACAGCATCGGCATAATCTCCAAACAAGATTCTGTAGGTAATGTTTTAAAAACATTTCGTGAACTTTCCTTTGATGATAGGCTTATGAAGCCATTGGTCGATCCTCACGTCCTTAGGTGGTCAAATTACTAGTCATGTAGAGAGAATGACTGTGGATTAAAGCATTATATGATCTACCTCATGTACGTAGGTGGGGGATCAGTTCTAAAAAACCGAATCACATAAGCCCAAACGATTTTTTTTAAATTTCTTTATTAAAATGATTTTTAAATAATTATAAAGTTCATCACTGTAAAAGACCGAATAACACAAAAGTCATTACAAAAGTTTCAATCTTTCAACCAAGAGAACTTGGAATACTAAAAAATAAACGTTTACTTTTATTATACTGTCCCATAAAGAAAAACTTGTCCACGTGTTTTGCAACTACTAGCAGCGATCTAATCAATCTTATTCAGTTGAGAAATTTAACGTCAGTTCAGCGTCGAATCCTTATATATTGCATGATAAATCAATCATCATTGCAGTAATGAAAGGATAAACATAACTTAACACTGTATACATATAAATATTTGCACTTAAAAATAACCGAGTAATCCAAAAGGGCTCTTTTTTACTTCCATTGCTAATGTAGTAAACTAATCATCATCAGTAGTATTGGGAAAAGTCAAATTCTCAAATCTAATGCAAGAGCCCGAGTTAAATTCTACCGGATTCATGGCTCACAAAATCGAATCGCCAATTTGCATCAATGTAGAAGTTGTGTGCTTCATACGTATGGTTGTGCCAATGATGCGCACTACCCATGATCTAAATGAGACATCAGAAGCTAAACAAAATCGACTGTTCCAATTATTATGTTTTAACTAAAAGCTGTATAATTCTGAATGAACCCGGCAGAAGCGCTCGTTCCGGCCCACTTTGTTGGTCTGCCGTGTTCATTCGGTTTCGGCCTTTTTTGATTCGGCCTTTTGTGGTTTCGGCTTTTTGTGCATTCAGCCTTTTTTGCTTTCGGCCTTTTGTTATTCGGCCATTCGTGATTCGGCCTTTCGTAATATACCCGTAGGTGGCGAAGGTCTCAATAAAACATTTTCTTGATACTCCATAACCATACTCGGCGGCAAGAGGAGGATAATGTTGTTGATAAGAAAATTATGTTGAGCTTTTTAGTGGAATGTTTTCACCTTTTCACCCTTAAACTCGTCTTATGACAGGTGATAATGTTGTTGTCAATGGTAATGTTTCAGTTCAACCCGGATTTCCAAGAGCTCGCTCAATAGTTTAATCCTGGAGCTCCTTGATGGATGTTTAGTAGATTTTTTCCAAAGCTCCGCTCCAAAAACATGGTATGGTGTATGGTGTTTATTTAATCAAATATGAATTGAAATGTCTTCGTGGAAAGATTCATACAAAAAAATGTGCCAAACATGTTTCCACGTGTGCTTCAAAAAACTCCATTAGATGTTCCTTATAAAGTTTCATCGCTTGTTTTACTTGTCTGACATCTAGTTGATAGTTGTTTTTTAAACTCTCTATAAATAAAACATTGCTGGAATTCCAAGATTATCGATTCACTTTTGACAAACAACTAAAAATCGATAAAATAAATTGAGAAGGTGTAGCTCCCCTCAGCATTTAAGGACTAGCTATGCCACTTCTTCACAAACATGACCATTTTTTATTGATATTTTTGCATGGGGCTATTGGCAAATGCCACAATCGACAAATATTAAACGACCTGAGTGTAGACCAAAATATTTAATGTATTGCATGGTTAGAATGTTTTTTCTGGGCTGTAAGTGCTGCATGGATTTATGTGAGCTTGTAGGGATTGAATTCTTGAATATCCGGAAGATTGCAGCGTCCGTGACTATTCTTAGAAGTCCATTAACTCCACAGAGAGTGAATAAGAATTCTTACTCCGTAAGTATTCTTGAGAGCCAATGGAGGTTTCTCGATGTCCACAAAAATACCTAACCTGTAAGTTTTTTTTAACGGAATTAGAAGGATTTCTGGAAGCCCCCACGATTTTTCAAATAGTTTTTCAAAAGTCGTGTCAAAAGAGTCGTGTCAGTAGTCTTGGAGGTCTATTTTGACTCCAGAGAGTCCGTGGGAATTCCCAATTGTGGATGAATGCACCAGAAAGTTTGGAGAAACATTGGAGCAAATTTTGGAAATATTTTTCAGGAGTTCTGTGCATTTACTTGATTCTTTGTGACGACCAGAATTACCTATGAAATTCTATATATGCTTAATTTTTCTTCTTCTAGAAGTAATTACACCCAACCGGCGGTTGTTAGATTTTATAACAATTCTGTATAAGAATCTAACAAAACCTGTATAAAAACTGGGCATATGCAAAATTGTTAGATCCTTATGCGAAAAATGTAAGCTATCAAACAAATATTGTTAGAAAAGCTTACAACATTGTTAGATTCTTATACAATACTTGTATAAGAATCTAACATTTTTGCATATGCCCAGTTCTTATACAGGTTTTGGTAGATTTTCATACAGAATTGTTAGAAAATCTAACATCCGCCGGTTGGGTGTAGGCTTCCAGTAACTCAGGAACTCATATGGACAGGAATTAAACATGCAGAGATTTTCATATGCTTCTAGGAATTGAAAAAAAAACACATTTTTCATACCTGAAATTTTTCGAGAAATGGTCTGGAAAGTCAGTGAAAGTCAGGGAATTTCATTCTAAAATTTGAGTCGCCACCCTAGGCAATTAAGTTTGATTGAACTCAATGGTTGTGTTGGATCCGTTGGAGATTTATTTTCAACTAGCAGACCCGACGAACTTCGTTTTGCCTAAAATAGTTTTATTCTTTGTTTAGTTCTCGAGTTATGCAGAAATTTCTGTTTCATTTGTATGGAACCCCTCCTTTCCAAAAGAGGGAGCGGTCTTGAACCATCTTAAGAACCTTCCCTGGCCTCAAAATCCTCAGCATACAAATTTTCACGCCGATCGGTCCAGTAGTTTCGGAGTCCACAAGGTTCAGACATACAGAAATTAATTTTTAAGTGTTGCATAAGATCAGCGGAAGGGTAAAAGAGGTAATTAAGGACACTCCTCAGACCGCAACGTGCTTTCGTACTGTGCGGTTCTTTTCTCTCTTTGCGGAAGGAAGTTTTAATACTACCCGAAGCTATTTTAATTTAAACAGTGCTTCTCAGCTCTATTTGTACCCACTGATCCCGTTACGATATTTGCAAGGACCCGTGCCTTCGTTTTACGTTGGACCCGTTTGCGGAAGTAAAATTCCGACAAGCGGTGGTAATCCTGCAGGGACACCGTTCTGGGAAAAACCCTTTTAGAAGGTCACGTCTCCACGCTCAGCCATGAGCATTAATAAAAACAAGAGGAAGGGGGAGTCTCTGAATTCTCCACTTTCTTCAAAGAAACAAGGTTTCAAGACCGTCCTGCCCAAGCGCGGAAAAATATAGAAGGAAGCTGGAGACTTCAGATATTCCTTCTAACTCTAACGTTGACAATATTTCTTCTCCTATCGAACTGAGCAATCAGTTCGATTCGATTAATGAAGAATTTGAGGAAACTGAATCTACCTCTAGCCCAGGTGATTCGATTCATGCGAAGAAACAACGGATTCCGCCAATTGTGGTATCTGTTGCCGAGTTTTCTGGTTTTCGGAATGAAATCCTGAGTAACCTTCAGGGGATCAAGGTTTCATTTCAGATTGCTAGGAAGGGTGACTGCCGCGTTTTGCCGGGATCCTTTGACGATCGCAAACGTCTTCTTCGGTATTAAACTGAGCGATTGTTCAAAGTCGTCTTGAAAGGTCTCCCCAGTGATGATAAATCACTGGATGAGATTAAAATTAAAATTTCTCAATTACTTGGATTTTCACCAGTCCAAGTAATTAAGATGAAAAATAAATCCCACTCTGCTACTTCCCAAAGGGGCATTTCTCAAGAATTTTATTTAGTTCATTTTAACAAAAGTGAACTAAATAATATAAAAAGTTTGGAAAAGGCCTGTATTATGTCCCATGTCCGTGTTACATGGGAACATTTCCGCAGGCCTGGGGGAAATTTTCACAACCCCACCCAGTGCCGTAACTGCTAAAAGTGGGGTCACGAAACTAAACGTTGTCACATGGATGCTAAATGCATGATTTGTGGTGGAACCTCTTACGCCAAGGACGCCTGTTCTGTGAGAGAAGATTCTGTAGAGAATGTAATGTATGATATGGAATCAAAAAAAATATTGGGCTGTTTTCGAATGTTATTCTAAATGTGATAAATTGGGTATTTCTATTTGAGCGTGTATGCAATGAGCACCTGGCATGAATGGAGGAGTTTTGAAACGATTTTGTTAGCGGAAGGACGTCTGCCTTCCTGATTTTTGCGTTATCCAGAGTCTGACATATAAACTCGACTCAACTTGGGATGCCTAGATTAAAAACCCTGATTAATCCACCCAGCGGTAATGGTGCCTTTCTCGTGCATTATAAAAATAGTATTTTGGCCATTACTCTTGAGCCCATAGTCCGATCTGCCCAATTTTCAATAGGAAGCAATGGTAGAGTATCTTGCGTCGAATGCAATTTGTTGCGAGTAAATCGGTTAAGGATAAGTGCATGAAAAATGAGTGACATTTTTTTACTCAATTTTTCTATAAAAAAGTGGTATTTTGGCCATAACTTTCGAGCCCATAGTCCGATCTGACCAATTTTCAATAGGAAACAATGGTAGAGTATCCTGCGTCGAATGCAACTTGTTGCGAGTAAATCGGTTAAGGATAAGTACCTGAAAAATGAGTGACATTTTTTTTGGGTGGGTGCGCACAGACACACACACATACACACACACACACACACACACACACACACACACACACACACACACACACACACACACACACACACACACACACACACACACACACACACACACACACACACACACACACACACACACACACACACACACACACACACACACACACACACACACACACACACACACACATACACACAGACATCACCTCAATTCGTCGAGCTGAGTTGATCGGTATATAACACTATGGGTCTCCGGGCCTTCTATAAAAAGTTTGTTTTTGGAGCGATTATATAGCCTTTACCGTATACTTAGTATACGAGAAAGGCAAAAATACTTACGGAAATTGTCTTTTTTCTCAAAATTATTGAAACCTTCATTCTTTAAATTCAATTGACCCTCTAGACTACCCAAGTAAGCCTTTTTCCAAGTATTTTGATCTCTTTAAGTTTGCAAGTCACCCTTTTCCTATAAATTTCATGGATTTTTCAAACATTAAAGAATCACCATGGAATGCCGGACGTTTTCCGGGACGCCTAGCAATGCGGGACAAGTAGGCTGAAACCGGGACTGTCCTGCATAATCCGGGACGTCTGGTCACTTTACTTAATAATAACCCGTCACACAATTCGCGATGCAATTTCGTTTTGTTTGGAACATTGGGGAATTTCCAGCTTTTCGATAATTTGCTTGCGTCTGCATTGAACATAATTTTCCTGAACACGAGAAACTTCCCCTAAAGCTTCTACTATTTCCTGGATTGCACAATTGGTAACGTGATGCTTTGAAAGAAGTTTCAGAAACAGAGCTCCCAAATTTTTTTCAGCCACAATCATTGGATGCAGATTATTATTTTCTTCCATGTTTTCGTCATTTTCGCCGCCGAATTTTTCTCCACCACTATTCTGCCTGTTCTGGATCCAATATTTTGAGTCCACCTCTGTGAGACTGCCCGGGAGCAATATGAACAACAGCATGCTTCATAATTTGCTCAAAACAGAATGCTTCAAAATCACATTCCACAAGAGAACACTTGAATTTTCTGGTATGCTTCAAATCTGGATCGGAATGACGGAAACCACGGAAACGAATGTGTTCCGGAAAGATTGAAACGAGCCAAATTTCTTAGCGCACTCATCAACATATAATTTAACGGTTCTGTGACATCTAATGTGCACTTTTAATAAGTCGACCCACAAATACTGCACTTTAAATTGTTTACATTTTTTCACCTTTTTGCGATTTTTTCGTCGACCGCACTCGAACAACGCGAAAGAAAATATGGCGGACGTTGAGCTTGGTGAGCCGCAGTGCTCACTTCAAACTTATTTTACACGGCATCGTGTAAAATTGTAGACGAGTTAGTTTCAAATTAGACTCTATGATGGTGAAAAGTGTGAACATGGCGAAACGACATTTAGCATCCGATCCTCGCCAGCAAAAGATGTTCCGAACAGTGACGACAGCGACAATCTTTATCTTGTAACTAAAATATCTTTTCAACAACGCTTCGTGAATATAAAAGTCTCCTTGGTGAAAAAAAAACCTAATTGACACTTTGATGTGAATTACGCCAAATAGATTACTAGATTGTAAAAAATACCAAATAATTTAGGATAAAGACAAGGCATGCCTGGATTAGGATCGTTTGCGAGATTGGGGTTCATCTTATTCCCATTTTATAAATCTCAGCAGCTCTCAGAGTGTAAATTATTGAAGACCCGTTATGCCGCTGTTGCTGTTCTAAACGAGTTGTTTCCAAGCATCATTATAGACCCCTAACACTCAATGATTCACGCTGTAAACATTCCAATCCGAATAACTTGTTCTACCACACAATTTCCGAGGCTAGTCTCAAAGGTTAATCGCCAACAGCATGGATCATATGTCCAGAACCGGATGCTGTTGACCACACGCTAATCAGTCCTCTTCTCGGGCAACGTAGTAAAATAAAAAAAATCCTCTTCATTGTCCAGAATTATCACACTTTAGCACAAAAACACGACATTTGAACTGCGTGGCATCCGTGTCTCATTTCATCTCAATTTGCGCATCATCATCATATTGGTGGGCATACGTTGAAATCCAGTTTCTCTGCGTGGACCATTTACTGTCTGCTTAGGGGAACTACCGATGAAAAATTAACGACATAAAAAGACCCTTCTGCATAGGTATACCCTTCGATTCCAGCAGAGTACTGTGAAACGGTCTTGAACAATTTATCCCTTCGAAATTAACACGTTCTTGTATTCTGTTCAGCAGGTAGCAGCGTGATCTGTTCGGGAGGAAAATATTCGATGTTGGTCTGACTGAAATTTTCTCCTCTTGTAAAAATTCTATCAAACTTTTTGATACGTTCCTTTATTTCGATCTTCATTTTAACGGATGACGGAGCTGGAACGGCCCATCTATACCACTTTACATCCGTATTCAACGAGCAGCACTTTATTTCCCTTTAATTTATGCTCCCTGTTCACCGTTCAATTCTCCTAGAGTAGGCAAATATGTTAGTTTGCATCCGATCCCCCTGACTGCCTGCAAATGAACTCTAGTGGTTACCTTCGACCAACCGACCGTCGTCCGTTTTACATATTTAGAGATGCTTTTCCCGAACCAATCAATCTTGTTGTTGTTTCAGTTTTCCACATCAAGTTTCTTGTTACTGCTATCGGAATCCTGGGGCGGCAGGGGCTTCTATGGAACGTGATTCGGATGAGATGGGAGCCTATACGAGAAGACGAATGAGCCCACTGACCGACCCATCACTATCAAGCATGTGGGGTTGGATTTCACTTTGCTTGAGTAGATTTTGGCGGTTGGAAAAATGAGCCTGTTGTGTGGCATATAGGGAATTTAATGAAGTGTGAATTTTATGGTTTTGAAGGTAGTTTCTTTGCATGAAAGAGCAACCAAGTTCGTACCAGGGAAGATTTGCCCATGTCAAAGCTTTCCTGTTTTTTCTTCGATTTTCAAAAAAATCGACTTTGTGAACTTGCTGTAATCATTCCATGTTCTCAACGAAATATATCATTTACCTTAAAACCAGTTCGTCTTGGCACTATTCTATTTTATTAGCATAACATGACTCGTTTTACGGCTATGGGTAACTTTATCGGTTTTGGCCATGGCTCATAATTCGGTAATTTCCACGAATAAAACTTTGAACGAAGAACTTTACCAGGACCTTATTAGCACCAAAATAAAATATACCTATTAGCCTTTTACACTGCTAAAGCTGATCGTTCATATTCAAAAAATAAAAAGGTTTTTTGGTTATGGATAGATATTTGACAATTGATATCATTATTATCAACAGTTAATAAGAGAAGGGACATGGAACAACGCACTCGAGATTAAATTTAACATTTTCAAGGACGGACCAAGTTGGGGCATAGGTTTTAAGAAGCTCATCCGGGCATTTGCCGTTAAGAACGATGTGGCGTAGCGTCGTGCTCGAATTATGATTCAACAGGAGGTATCTTCCTGATAGCTATAGCTTCGTAGTTCACGGAACAATAAGACAGAAACAAGTAAAAACCCTGATTGATCTACCTAGCGGTGATTTTTGATTCAATCGTTTGATTTCTCCTTAGTGTGACACATCAAAAGTAATTGCCTACCTTCCGGCTTATGCAAACGATTTACAGCGTCAACCAATACATTTTCTTCATAGATTTCGTACGCAATTAGAGATGTCGCAAATTAATTGATTACTTCGATTAATCGATCCATCTTTGTGATAATCGATG
Source organism: Armigeres subalbatus (assembly GCF_024139115.2). Lineage (NCBI taxonomy): Eukaryota > Metazoa > Arthropoda > Insecta > Diptera > Culicidae > Armigeres > Armigeres subalbatus. The sequence continues at coordinate 694,953 of NW_026941966.1, forward strand.
ATTTTGAATCGATTACTATCCAAAGATTAATCGATTCAATAATCGACAAGAATCGAAAGTGATCGATTAGTTACTAATCGATTAATCGGGATTTTACGACATCTCTATACGCAATGACAACTCGTGATTATTTTCGATAACGTTCAAATAGGATTTGTTCCCCGTCGAATGCAACCTGTTGTGAGAAAATTGGCTAAGAATCGCTATATTAAAATTTGACTAATGTACACACACATATAAACATGGACAGACATTTGTTTTGCTCGACGAGCTGAGTCGATAGCTATACAGCATCATGGATCCCCCGAGCCTTCTATAGAACGTTTGATTTTGGAGTGAAATGATAGCCTTTCGGTACAACTTTGTTGTACAAGAAAGGCAAAAATGGTTAGAATCACAAAGAAAATATGAATCACAAAAAAAAACAACCAGCAAACAGCATTCATATGGGAAGTGGTAACGGAGAAATTCGACAAGCCATATTAACATATTTAGGTATTCATATAGAAAGAAAAAGTATCATGTTCAAATAATGAAATATTCACAGTCCTATTTTTTACGTAATGTTAAATCACATGTGAAAGATTTAGTTCGAAAAAGTTTAGTGGAGGTAACCATTTCCTTCGGTAAGGGTTGGTCCCACGGAACCAGTACGCTAGACAGTAGAGATGGGCGTTCAGATCCGGAACCGTTGAAATGATCCAGATCTCTGAAGTGAGTGAATGATTCGTGGATCACTTTTTAAAAGATCCGGTTCACAAGATCAGCAAATTATTTTACCATTTGTAAGGAAATCATCAAATGTAAAGTTCATTGTTTGTACTCAACACGTTTGTGAACAAGAAAAAGTGAAATTATTGTCAATACGGTTTAAAAGTGTGAGCCTGTATGACTAACGTTTTACTATTTTGCATTCTTCTTGCGTTTTGACATAAACTACGTCTAAGGGGAAGACTCGGATACAGGGTGACAAATGAAAATTTCCAAATCCAAGACCGTCACGAAATCATGTTAGATTTTGAACGTTAATAGCGCATTCATCTTTCGATGGATTTTTGAGATTTATATATCAATCGACGCGGAAACTCCACGAATTTTCCAGTTATATTGAAACATTTGATTATCAACGTTAAAGTAGGGTATTGGACCATTTTGGCAGCACCTCTTTTTCCCGTTCGCAACGTGAGTCTTATTCGGCCATCGTTCAGTGTAGTTGGTTTTGGGCTCTTCTTTTGTGCGGTGCTTCGCACCAGTTTGCCACAAAAAGTAGGGCCACAGCAGTGACTGCAGTCGGCGATATAAATACAAGCGCATGTTTGTGCAAGGATAGGATGATCGATTGTTAGCAACGGCAATGCAATGTCATAATGCGATAATCGCAATGCAAATGAACAAACATTTTCGATTCAAAGATAACTTAGGAAAATGGTGAGCCATTTTATGATAAACTGCAAATTGTTAATTATATTTTTATTATTAAATATGCGCCAAAATCAAAAGAATTCAATTTTAATTCAGGAAGTTTGAATGCATTTCAGATACTCTGTGGGTACATCATGTACAATCATCATTGTAAACGGATATAGCTTCGGAACGCATACTTTATTGAAATGGGCTATAGGTTACAATAGAACTATTACTTTCTAGCTCCCGGATCTAAGATTCTTGCAATTATATTAATAATATGGTTGCACGAGTATGTTATCCATAATGCCACTGCCAGATAGTGGGAGTTAGATTGTAATAAAATAGCACAAATACCCTATTCCCGTCCGCAGCGTTTACTACTCTGGCGCATCTCAACCAAATGGCTTGGTTTTTGGTACCGTTCTGACTCAAATCCCGAATATGACTCATATCCCGAACACTGGCGTTTTAGCGCCCTAAAACTAAAACTGTCATTGGTTTTCCGCACTGAGGATCAAGATAACAAACGAATTCTAACTCCTGTGGAGAAAATTACACGAATAAAGTTAAAATGGGCATTTAAAAGCTAAAGTTCGGAATATGAGTCATGTTCGGAATTTGAGTCAAAACTGTACATGGCTAGTATTTGTTGATTTTTAGTTGGCGCAACCGGGTTTTATCGACTCGCGCTTCTTTGTCGGACTCAACAATACGACTATCCCTTCTCTGCCAACTATTCCTCGTCACTCCAACAGAAGGCGGAGATTCTGCCAAAGGTCCAAGGCTCGTATTCTTCCACCAGTGATGACTCGATGCTCTGACTACCATTGGACAGAGGCACCTGTTTGTCCGTAGCCAGAGCAGAGATTCTTTGCAAGGTCCATGGCCGATGCGTATCGTCTCGCATCTGTCGTAAAATCGCTAAATCGTGGTACACGCACTCACCAGTATTCACCCCCAGCAACAAACATATAGCACATCGATCACAGTAACTTATATATGCCCGAATTCTCTCACAATATGGTTACTGCAACAAGATTGGCTTAACGTGTGCTGTTTGGGATATCATAACCATGTAACGCTAGTGAGTTATTTTTATTTCAGAATAGTATTATTTAATAATCATACTCCACTATTTCCACCTATATATTACTACAAATAAACTAGAATAGTGGTCGAAAATATGGAATGAAACTGAATCCCTACTAATTTTACTCTAAGTCGAATGCAACAGTTGGAATTGCGAAAAGCATTATTACCACTTGGGGTTCTCACCTAAATAAAGATTAAAAAAAAAAAAAAAAATACTTGGGGTTCTAAAGTTAAAATTTTAAGTTATCGTACCGTCGTCGGGGAGACAACGGGTCAAATGGGGGTGAGAATGGGTCACTGTTTCAACTACATATAATGCTTGTAGAATAGATTTAATATATCTGAGAACAATAAAACTGAATTATAAGTGACCTTTTTGAACGGTTTTGTTATCCGACCTCCAGACTGTCGGTGAGGGCTCGGACGTCACCCCTGACTACGGTATTCAACACTTTTTTATATTTTAAGTTATTGTACTTTTGTTCTAAACCAGTGACATAAGTAATCAAATGAATTATCTTAAAATATGACTACATTCTTCAATGCACCAAACTGTTCTACGTAGTTTACGTTGGGCGGTCGTGTCTTGTACATAACCCTTCAGATTTTTTTCTAAGGATCCGATCCGGATCATTAGAATGAATGACCCAGATCTGATCCGATCATCAGAGAGATCCGTTTTTCCCATCTCTACTAGACAGGTACTTTATCGTCCTCCGTAGCTCAGAAGGCTACTGATGAGCTCAAATTTCCAACACCAGGCACATAGCCGAACTCTCGCAATCTATTTTTAAAACCAACTGTTTCATACGCATTGTGTTTGTGCAATGTTGACCGAGTATGATTAGTAGTTATGTCTGGCATCCACACACAGCTTCATCAGAAATTGCGCTCAATCAAGTAGGATTATGTGATCGTACCGGTTTGGTCGTCAGATCCCGTCTCGACCACATGAGCGAGGAAAGAGATCGACACTCGAGCTCAGTACAATCGAGTTTCACACATAGTAATTAATTTCCACTCCGAGTGCTAATACCCGGAATATAGGCAAATAACTTGGACTGTACCAAAAACTACGTTCTTCACGTTTACATCGTCATTGAAGTCATTGTTATTTATTGGTATTCTTAAAGTTCGTTCCAAAGTTTTACAAATGCATTTTTGATGTCTGTTGAATTCGACACGAGCTGCTCTATACATTGGTTCTGCGCCGTTCCTCTGTCAGCATTAACTCATCCAACTCATTGAGCCGAACTTCGTCTTTTGTTATTCGATTATCTAACAAATCAGAATGAATCAAAATTTCAACATGAAAATTTCCCTTTTCTTTGCCTTCTCAAGGACAGGTTCTACCGATATCGTAGATGGACCCGAATTTGGCTTCGAATTGAATGATGATTAGTTTTAGTTTACCAGCGACGATTCGTGGCAATTGGGCAATTCATCGACTGAATCCAATTCTAGCCATTCTTCTGGGATATTCTCATCGTTCGTACGATCAGTGATAGATATAAACATATTGCATTTGTTTGTTTTACCGTTTTGCAAAAACGATTTTATGGATAGGGTGTGTACCAAGAATGGCTTGTAACTGATCGTATATAGAAGCCAATCTGATGGCGATCCTCCAGATGATCCTATCTTCTTTTTTCCATTTCTGAAATATATTGTAATAGGTTATTATTATAATTGTTTGTGTTCACACATAAATTTTATGTAAAATAAAAATGAAGTTCATGTATTGGATCATTATTTCATTTGTTGACTCAAATAAAATACATTCATAATTTTTATAGTGTCAATGAGGTAGAAATACGGTTTTGTTTCATTATACAGATGAAAAACCATTCCATGCATTTAATATTTTTATATTTACTAGTTTTTTCTACTATATTTATAATTACACTAATATACATAAATCTGGTTTATTTACTACTAAGAAATTACAACATGTTTCTGTTGTTCTTGCCAGAGTTAGGTTTCAATAAGTAAGGCTTCCTTGCTGGAAACGATGCTGTCCATTTGTGAAGCACAGTTGACCATGGTTGGGTGTTCCGATTCAACCAGATCATGGCTTCTTTTACACAAGCATCTTCAACTGGCGGTTGTTCTGGATTATTATCTGCTATTTTTGAAATATGATAATCCTCATCGAGTCTGCCTGTCTCAGGTTCGTAATGCGATTATATAATTTTCCGCCGTGGTTCTTTTTGATTCCTCCACGTGCAATGAAGTAAATATCCTACAAAGCTGAAAAATAATTTTAAATATTGAAAATTTTCTGTACCGTAATCCGGGGGAAAATTGATCATTTTTTTAATTGTTTTGTAAATATTTCTCCCGTAAGTGAAATTATAACTTTTTCATATTTTTAAAATGAGTACTGCTACATGTAGAACGTATAAGGTTGTTGTTCTTGATCATTTGATAATTTTTAACTTATTAAAATTTTTTTTTTGATTTTCCAATTTGGGGTAATTTTGATCAATCATTTATCTATAGAGAAAGCGTATACAAAACAAACGCCTTAAGGTAGGCAATTATAGTTGGAATCTCTCGCTGAAGCGATGTGCATCGATTGTTTCGAGCAAAACATCATCACCGCTAGTGGAATTATCTAGTTTTTCAACAATATGTAACCAAATTTCGAAACAAAAACTATGCATTAACCAAGAAAATAAGATTGCCTTTCACATAACTATAGGTACGAGCTTAATTGTTTTGATATTATACTTGTTTTGAGTGCTTTTTGACAGCTTGCTGTGAGTTCAAAAGTTAATGTTGATTTTATTGTTCAAATTTTGGCGAAAAATAATAGGGGAAGTGGGGGTAGCACGCCCATAGGGGTTAAAACGCGCCACCCCTGAATAAGGTTAAATATCCCCATTTTGATTATTTCTATACGATAAAGCAATGAAAAATATTGCCATTGGATACATATATTTCATGATTTTTCTCTAGTTATACATCGAAAAAACGATTTTTGCGTGTTTTGATGCAATTCTAGCTCGGTGGAATTTAGTCTTTCTGTCGCTGTTATACATTGATAAATTAATAATTGAGCCATGAGCCATGCTGCTTACTCGTGTTCTTTATGTTCCACACGAAATCGTCGTCAAAAATGGTTTTAAAACGATTTTATGGGCCTTGAAACTGCTGAGGACGGGGTGGGGCATTACGCCCATGCTCATTTCGTATGACAGAAACAGCTGAAACATTCGGTTAATTGCCTTAGTGTAGGCAATTAAAATGAAAATCAGTACGATAAGCACATGCGCGTTTTAACCCATCCACTGGCGCATCTCACCCCGCATGGTTTCAAAATCTTTTTTTCGGGTGCTTTTTAAAAATCAAATTTCTGTGCAATAAAATGGACAATTAGATATCTGTTATCGGTAGTCAGTCGCAGATATGCTGTTCTTCAGTATGCGCTGATGAAAACTGGCTGAAATGGTGGTTTTCATTGATAAAATGGCATTTTCCTTAACGTGGGCGTCCTACCCCAGTTCCCCTACCTAACTCACAATAAGTAATTGTGATAATAGGAAATAATATTTTATTCATTTCTTAAAAGTGGTGAAACTGATCAATGTTACCCCGCTGATCAATGTTCCCCCGGATTACGGTATGTTTTATTTTATTTAAATTTACCGGCCGCTAGTACTAAAATTATCGGATAGTTATTGCTTCTGCGTATTGGTCGTGGAAAGTCCCAATTCACAGAGATGATCTGCATCTGTGTTCACTGGATCACGTTGGCTGTCTTTTGACAGCGGACCATGTTTAGATCTTTCCAGAATTTGTTTACTGAAAACCGTTTTTAGAAGAAGCCTATCAAGTACCTATGTCTGGATTGAATTTAACCGAGCTGGTGATTGAATCAGCAGTCACATATTCACCGATGATTACTGCTTGTTTTTCTGGAGCTGGTACTATACGAGACAGTTCAAAAGCTTGTTCTCCTGATGTATGCACATTCGCTTCTACTCATGAAGGTCCCGCACTATTAATATGTTTCGCCGGTCGTCGATCGTCGCGTGAAGATTTATATGGCTTTTCTGTAATACGCACCATCGGTGGGGCTTCTGAGTTGTTTGCCAGCTGTACTTCGATGTATGGTGATGCTCTTGAGAGCTGATTGCTATGAGCGGAATACGATAACCCTCCTCCAGCGCAAGGTGGTTTCGATGAGCATTTCGATATTTGAAGCTTTTCAGCGGACTGCGGACCCTTGGTTGTTGACAAGCTTCCAAACCATATCTTTACATAGAAGTTGAACCATCTTGAGTAGCTTCGTATGAGTTGGAACTATATTTGCATCAAGGTTAGCATACAAAATGCGTGGAAATTTGTTATCACTTTCAAGCCGTTCTCGTATCTGATATCGCAAAAATAAATTTCTTTCATTATTGATTAAATTCTAGTGTTATGTACTGTTGAGTCCATTTTATATGCTACTCTAGATTTGTCAAAATAATTAATTGCATATATACCAACGCAAAATGAACTCCCCTAAGAAATTATGGCGTTTGAGTGGGTCGTAAATGAAAGCAAAATCCATAAGGTGAGTGAATTTGATGAGCTTTTGCGTAGGTCTATTATTCGGCAACTCGGCCATATGATATATTTTGACGTAGAACTACGTCTGTCTTTTCTATATAGACCTGTGCAGGAGTTCATCAACATCATTCACCCGATGGATTTTGACATTTGAGCTCGTCCATTCGAACAAAAGTTCATTTTGCGTTCATTATGCGACCCGCTCAAACGTCATAATTTCTTGGGGGAGTTCATTTTGCGTTAGTCTATCGGGGACTTGGGGTACACTTCTCGATTGCAAAAAATAGAAAAACGTCACGAAAATTTCGCCGTTTCTCGATGGGTTTTCAATTTTCTTGGACCATTCGATCAAGGAAGAGTCAACGCTTCATACCCGTTGTACACTGAAGTCGTTTTTCATGCGGTTTTTTACTCGAATCGCTTTTTATTAGATTTTTTAACTCGAATTTCGGGATTTCCGTGGTTTATTCAGTCCGAGATTCAGATTTTGGGATTCACGCCGTGACCCATATCCTCCGCGTAAAAACTGTCTCCAGTGTGTTACAATATTTATGTATGATAGTATTTACTATTGAAAACATTCTAACAGTTTAGCAATCGGTTTTGGTGAATCAGCCAAGGGTTCTTTTTAAAATTACGTTACGCTTAATTTGATGATTTTGGACCCCCACCCTCCCCCTCGTAACACTTTTTGTATGAAAGCTTTATTTTTTTTTGTATGGATCGTATCACTCGGCTTGACCTCCTCCCATCCTTTACAGCGTTGCGTAATTTGTGAAAGCTCCAATTCCCTTCCTGGAGGAACATCGGGAGGAATTCGTGGAAGAACTTCGGGAGGAATCCTTGGATGAACTTTCGGAGGAATTCCAGAAAATTCCTGGATAAACATCGGGAGGAATTCTTGGAGGAATTTCCGGAGGTATTCTTGGAGGAACTTTTGGATGAATTCTTAGAGGAACTTCCGGAGGTAATCGTGGAGGAACTTCCAGAGAAATTCCAGGAGGATCTTTCGCAGGAACTTCGAGAGGAATTCTCGGAAAAATTTCCGGAGGAATTCCAGGAGGAACATGTGACCAATTGATCCAAACTTCGGAACAGTTGAAAAATCTAGAACATTTGGCTCGGGTATTACTGAGTTTCAAATCATACACGTGTGCTTCCATGATTTGTATGCATATGATGGGTTTCTGTCAGATTTGCATCGAGCGCAGCTGACCTGGTAGAGCAATTGATTCAAAGTCCACAATAGTTTTGAGAACCGAGAATATCTGGTTTGAGATAAACTGAGTGGAATATCATACGCATGAGCTCTACGGACTTGTATGGTCATGACTGGTTGATCTCAGATAACTATCGAGTGCAGATGACCTGGTAGACCAATTGATCCAATAGACTCCAGAACAGTTTGGAAAACATAGAACATCTGGTTAGGATATAACTGAGTCGCATATCATACGCGTAGGCTCTACTGACTTGTATGGACATGACTGGTCGATTTCGGATAATTATCGAGAGTAGTTGACCTGGTAGACCAAGTAATCCAAACTCCAGAACAGATTGTACAGCCTAGAACATCTGATTTGAGTATATCTGAGCTGCAAATCATACTCGAGGGCACTTAAGACTTGTATGGACATGACTAGTCGATTTCAGATAGCTATCGAGTGCAGTTGACCTGGTAGACCAATTGATCCAAACTCCAGAACACATTGGAAAGCCAAGAACATCTGGTTTGGGTATATTTGTGTAGCAAATCATGCGCGTGGGCACTACGGACTTGTATGGACATGACTGGTCGATTTCAGATAGCTGTCAAGCGTAATTGACCTGGTAGACAATTTGATCCAAACTCCAGAACATATTAGAGATCCTAGAACATCTGGTTTGGGTACATCTGGGCTGCAAATAATACGTGTGAGCTCTACGAACTTGTACAGACATGGCTAGTCGATTTCAGAGTAAGTGTTGTTCACTCTGAAATATGTCATGTAAAATAAATTTTCCTTTATTTTGGAAAAATCATCCTTACTCACGCCCCTCTAGGGAAAGTATGAACATCCCTAGAAACTAAACTCACCAGTATGGTGAAACTTTATGAGATGAGTAAGACATCCGTAGAAGAATTGTGGAAATCAGTCGAAAGGCGGCTGAAAACCAGCTGTTTGAAAATTTAGTTCCCATGATTTTCTGATCACGGTATTCGGCATGTTAATGCATTAGAGCGATTCCAAGCAACAGCATCAAAATTTAAGAAAATTTTTAATTCATGATTTTCTATTGAGTTGAAACTTTGCATAGTTTTTCAATTTCATCTAAATCGTCATTTTTCGATATCAAATCTTCATATTGAGTCACGACTAACTTTTCAAAAGGGTGTATGTGAAAATGGTTCAAAAATATTTAAAAAGCTGCACAGCAAAAACGGAATGTTCGATTGTTATGATTTTTTCAGCAAAGTTAGACAACTAAATGGTGATTCTTAAGAAAATGTGAACAGTAAAAAAATTTTTTGCCTTTAAAATATCGTTTTTGTCACTAAAACTCAATTATCTCAAAACCCTATCTTTTTTCGAACGTAATTTTTTAGGGAAAACGGTCCATTATATTAGCTATCTACCATAAAAATTTGGTGATGGTAAACTAATAAACAAAAAGTTATGACATTTCAAACATTTCACATTTTTCACATATAGTAAACAAAAAAATTTCCGTGTATTTTTTTTTTCAAGAATCGCAGTTTGATGCTGATTTTATTGTTAAGGGCCTTGCGTGAGTTAAACAAGTTGTTTGTCTGATATTCCATATTTATGTATTCATCGATATTATGTATATTATATGTATAAATATTATATGTATAAATAAATAAAAATGAATTAATATTATCCTAAGTATTAAATTAAATGTGGCAGTTACATTAATGTTGTTATAGAAACTCTAAGAGTTTTGGGTTTGAATTTTGGTATGGGTTATGATATCATGAAAACAGTTTATTAATACTTATTTTTTTTTATTTTTATTCAAATTTTTTAAAATATCGAACACTTTTGAATTATTATCAGCACAGTTTGAGTATAGTTTTGCTTTAATTTTATTTTCCGACAATGGAATGAAACAGTGAAATTTTTGGGTTCCTTGGATCGTTTTCGCGTTATTAAATTGCTCGCTGAGCTCTGAAGCCTTTATTTCGTACTCTTCAGTAGTAGTAAAACAAAATGATAATTTGGTTAAATCTTTTCTTTTCTACGATTTGCCCAATCAAAAAGTTCTTTCGCAGTTTTAATTGGATGCTCACGTTCTTTGGCTAAACTTGCTCTTGTGGCCATGCGCTTTATTGTTCCTCCAATAGCATCACAAGGACCTTTGCCATGTGATGTAGCAAAATGCCATTCTGCATCAATTCCGTACATTGATTTAAATTGACATAGGCTCGAAAAATTCTTACGATTTTTGTACTGCGACGCTGCTCCATCAGACATGAAATATATCTTTTTGACTTCTTTATGCTTATCAACGCGTAAAAAGTTAATCATTTTTCAATGAACAAGTTTACGGATACTGAATCGTGTCTTAAATCTTCGGAAATTATAATAAAACTTAAGTGTTCAATTTGCGTACTTCCATTAAAATAAATAACGAATGGATGAATTGTAGCTTGTTGTACGTTCCAGTGATGGGACTGCACTTCATCTTGCAATACAAAGCTGTAATTTTCAGAAAAATCACAAATGACTAAAAATTCACCATTTTGTAATGTATTTTTCGTATTTTTAAAAAGCTGGATTGTTCTGTTTTAATGAAATCGTGAGGGATTAAACTTTCTAATTTCAAGCAAAAATATGACACAAACTCATCTACAGGTCTTACAATAGTTTCTATGTCACACCTATCCGTGGTCACCCATTGCTCAAATGATAACTGATCAATATATTTTTCTTCAAACTCAGCGAATAAAGTATTTTCCAATGATGAAGAATCTGGACAATCCGAACAAGATCGTAGATCGTAGATAGCAATTTGATGTTTCACACAAAAGACTACCAGTTAACATTTTAATATCCTTTGTTAAATTGATTCTTTTCAAACTATGTAAAATAAGATTAATATTCTCATGGGTTGTGCACACACACATTATGTGTTCCTGAATTGGAAAGAAGCTTACATTGCCTTGGCCGAAGCCTTGCAAATGAGGAAAAACCTATTTTAATATTATCGTGAATTTCCTTGAAGCGTGTGTACGCTTCTTTCAAAGTCGTCATCATTAATCGTTTTTGGATTGCTTGACGCTTTCCATCTTTTTTTACTGATACATAATCTTTTTGACCAGGCATAGCTCGACTTACTTCATCATCTCCAAAATATTGAACTACTATTTCTTTTGTCTCATCTGTACTAGTACTCTGCAGTACTAGACCTAGTATTTTTGGTTGAAAGACAGTTATTCTTCAATTGTTTTGCCTCTTTTACTGTATTTCTATTGGTTTTGAACTCATCAATGGCATCCTGAATAGACCACGAACTTGGCAGCATCGACAAAATCAATAATTTTTCTTTCCTTGTCGTGGCTGCATTCGAGAACCTTTCCTTCATATTTATAATTACCTCATCGTAGTCTGTATTTTCCACATCATCAGGTCCTAATTTGAAGAGGTTTCTTCGTACAGCATCGTTTATTTCACGGTATTTTTTCTCCGGGTAATAAACGTAGTCCATCTTACTCCATTTAATCGGAGTCACTTTTATCCCAGCTATGCCCTCGTTAAAGCGTTCGCTGTTGACCTTTTGGATACACTCATCTTCCGATTGATTTATTGAAACAGATTTCGCTGATGGTACGGTGGCAAGGCTCTCAGCACTTAATACTTCTGGTAATTCCTCAGTTGTTGTCGATACATCTGGCAATTCCTCAGTTGCTGTCGTTTTCGAACTTCCTGCGCTCTGCTCAACTGATGATATACAGATTGCTCTTTTGTCAACGTTTAGACGGCAGGACGTGCAAATGCGTAAATTTGTATTCAATGTGGACATTGGAGCATAACCAATCGCTTTCAGTTTATCTATGGTGCTTTCGGTGAGATTTCGTAACTCTTTTGAACATTTTTTCCATCAAACGGCCTACAACAGTTGAGAAAGCGGCTACTCATGTTGTTCGTAATATTTCAATAAACAAAATCACTTTTAAGTTTTTACTGACTAGTTTGGTGTCATTTGTTTGACTGAAGAAAAAATTACTATAAGATCTTTAACAACCTTAGTAGTAGTAATTTTTTGCTTTTTCGTGAGCATTGTCATGGTATGTACCTATCATGCATTTGTTGTTGTTGAAGATACCCGTTTCCTCCCGATCATAAAGTCTATTCTCTAAGAGGTATATTTTTTGCAGGTAAACTATAGACGTACACGTGTATATAAATCTTTGATTTTGCAGCTTTTGTCTTAAAAATAACATTTCTGATATGTTTCTATCAACGTTATTATCAACAGGTTTCAACACTATTAAAAGAATTTTTCGCCAGTCACGTGCAATGAAAATTATGACACTATCAATACTTTTGATCACAACACTGGATCGTGTCTAAGTTTCTTATAGATGCTATGAATAATTAAATCAAAATATCATGAAAACAACTTGTTTAAATCACGTCCCTTAACAATAAAATCTGCATCAAACTGCAATTCTCGAAATAACTTACACAGAAAAAATTTTGTTTTTACTAAATGTGAAAATTGTGAAATGTTTGAAATGTCATAACTTTTTTGTTTATTAGTTTACCATCACCAAATTTTTATGGTAGATAGCTAATATAATGGACCGTTTTCTCTAAAAAAATTACGTTCGAAAAAAGATAGGGTTTTGAGATATTTGAGTTTTTGTGACAAAAATGATATTTTTAAAGGCAAAAAATTTTTTTTTTTACTGTGCACATTTTCTTAAGAACCACCATTTAGTTGTCTAACTTTGCTGAAAAAATCATAACAATCGAACATTCCGTTTTTGCTGTGCAGCTTTTTAAATATTTTTGAACCATTTTCACATACACCCTTTTGAAAAGTTAGTCGTGACTCAATATGAAGATTTGATATCGAAAAATGACGATTTAGATGAAATTGAAAACTGTGCAGAGTTTCAAACATTTTCGAAATGGTCGCTCAGGATCGACTGACATGCCCCGTGGAATGCCTCATTAGTAAGTATATTGTGTAGAAAATATGTACAATGTATACACTATGCCCGGGGTGTTGAGCATGTTTCCCACCGAAAACATCCTAGATTGGATCGTGAATCGATCTCGCCATCTCCGGATTCTGCGCCTTAATTCGCAGGGCTAAATGGAAACCGTCAAATTAATGCAACTTACAAGTCTTTAGATGGTGCAGTTCGTTTCTGCTAACTTACACGTGCGTTTTCTCTCGAAAGCTTGGGGCCGTTTGACGGTAGTTTTTCGCTTAGATCTATTGATGCCAGTAAAGGTGATTGGAATCTTCTTCGCTGCTGCAGTGAGTGCATTCTGGGTGTTACATTCTGGCTATTGGCATTCTGGCTAGCAATTTTGAGGATGCACCGATGGGTTGTTTCTTAGAGAATGCTGTTATTTCCACTGGAAAACTTTCCAACTGGGCCAATCGTACTAAATGAAGTTCTGATTCGTTGAGTGTCGGCAACTGAACGGCGACGTGATTCCAAACTCCAAACTTGGTGAAACGCTGGATTTCTGATACTCTGTTGGCGACAAAGATTTGCCAACGAAACGGCAGTGAAGAAAGACAACACTTCACTATCATAGTATCGATCCAGAAGTATGCTTTGGCGGGTATTTTGATGCTATTGCGGATTTTTTCATAAAGATGGCTGAGAAGCAATGCTAACGACAGCTCCAATCGTGGAATTGACTGCTTCTTCTTCTTCTTTCGAGAGAAATCCTCCAATGGCGCAACCCGTGATTTCGACGTAATGAGGCGAACGTAGACCGATCCGTAGGTCAATTCGCACCGCAGATACAGGCACGCCCCATATGCAGCTTCCGATGCGTCACAATACCATGTAGTTTTACGGATGCTAGACTGTTACTGAACCTTATCCATCTTGGTTCCGAAAATGATTGCAATGTGCTAGTGTTTCTACGAAACTCCTTCCAGAATATCTGGAGATTATCGGGCAGAGCCGTCCCAGTCTAATTTATGTTTCCAGAGCTGCTGCAGAAATATTTTTGTCTGAACTGTGACCGGACCGATGAGCACGAATGGGTCGAAGATGCGAGCGCTGTCGGTAAGAACAAGTCGCTTGGTGATAACAGGCTCAGTGCTCCATTGTGGCACTGCAAATTTAAACTGTCATTGGCCGGTCCAACCGTTTTGACCATCGACGTAGACTCATGTTCAAGTATAGAACGATCGTCTCGAAGTTCTGGCGAAATAGTTGACATCAACTAAGAGTTATTCGAATTCCACTTGCGTAACATGAAGCCTGTTGCCTTCGTCCACGAGATTAGATCAGCAGCAAGTGTCGTTCCCTCTTCTAAAGTGTCCGTGCCAGTCATCAAATCGTCTACGTAGGAATCTTTACGCACAATTCTTGCAGCTGTCGGATGCAAACCTCTCCTTCAGTAGCTAACTGCTTGAGACGTCTGGTATCTAAATACGGCACGGACGCTGTGCCGTACGTAACTGTATTGTGGTTAGCTCATACGTCTTAACTGGATCGTTTGGCGAATCTCACCACAGAATCAGTTGCAATGGTTGGTCGACTACTGCTACTTTGACCATGTGATACATTTTGGCAATGTTCGCTACTCAAACGAACTTCCAGAATCGGAAACGTGAAAGTCAAAGTCAATGGCACTGTTTTCCGTCTGTCGCTTATCTACGAGCGCCGTCAATCGGGCTTTCAATTCCGCCGGCTCGGCCTTGGAATCCATCAGGTCCTTTTCGTCCGCATACTCGGTAAGCACCTCAATCTTCCGTTGTAGGCCTTTTCAATGCAATGGGCAGCAAAAGAATTTGTTGAAAGCTGATCTTCAATTTCTGACTCGCAAAAAATCTAAATTCTTCGTAATTGGTGACTTCAATGCCAAACACCGTTCATGGAATAATGATCAAAGCAATTCCAACGGCAAAATTTTATTTGAAGATTGTTCTGCAGGATATTATACTATTCAATATCCCAATGTTTTTCATCCACACGAAATCCTTCGACAATTGATTTGGTTTTAACGGATTCAAGTCAGCTGTGTGGCCAATTGGTAACTCATGCTGACTTTGACTCTGATCACCTTCCTGTGACATTTGAAATCTCACAAGAAGCCATTTATAATCCAATCAGCTCTACTTTTAATTATCATAGAGCTGATTGGGATTTATATAAAATGTATATCGATAGGAATTTTGATGTTGATATTCCTCTCGATACCAAAAGTGATATTGATAATGCTCTCGTATCTTTGACAAATTTAATTGTCTAAGCCAGAGGCATCGCAATTCCTAAATGTGAATTTAAATTCAACTCAAATTCAATTATTGACGACGATCTTCAGCTACTGATCCGTCTTAAAAATGTGAGGCGAAGGCAATACCAAAGAACTCGCGATCCCGCGTTGAAAGTTATTTGGCGAGATTTGCAAAATGAAATTAAAAACCGTTTCGCTATTCTGAGAAATACCAACTTTGAGAATAATGTCTCGAAATTGGATCCCAGTTCGAAACCCTTTTGGAAATTAACAAAAATTCTTAAAAAACCTCAAAAGCCAATTCCAGCGCTTAAAGAGGGAAATAATTTTTTATTAACAAATGGCGAAAATGCTCAAAAACTTGCTCAGCAGTTCGAGAGTGCCCATAATTTTAGTTTAGGCCTCACTAGTCCAATTGAGGATCAGGTTACACGGAGCTTCGAAGACATTCTCAACCAAGATAATGTTTTTGACCCTTCGTTGGGAAACTAATTTGAATGAAGTGAGGTCTATCACTAAACAAATTAAAAATATGAAAACTGCGGGTGACTATGATATTTTCTGCATACTTATGAAAAAACTTCCAGAGAGCTCTTTATCCTTTTTGGTTAATTTATTTAACAAATGTTTCCGATTGGCATACTTCTCACATAAATGAAAAAACGCTAAAATTGTTCCAATTTTGAACTTGGACAAAAACCCAGCTGAGGCTTCTAGTTATCGCCCAATCAGTTTGCTTTCTTCAATAAGCAAACTGTTTGAAAAGATTTTTCCAAATAGAATGATGGTTCATATTAATGACAATTCTATTTTTGCTGATGAGCAATTTGGTTTCCGCCATGGACAGTCAACCACCCATCAGTTATTAAGAGCTACGAACTTAATTCGGCTCAACAAATCTGAAGGATATTCGACTGGAGTTGCTCTTCTTGATATAGAGAAAGCATTTGACAGTGATTGGCATGAAGGTTTGATTGTAAAATTGATGAATTTTAATTTTCCTCTGTACACTATTAAACTGATCCAAAATTAATTATCAGATCGCTCACTGCAGGTAAACTATCAAAATTCTAAATCTGATAGATTACTTGTTAGAGCTGGTGTTCCCCAAGGCAGCATTCTGGGGCCAATATTGTATAACATTTTTACTTCTGACTTACCTGATTTACCACCAGGGTGTCAAAAATCTTTGTTTCCAGATGACACGGGCCTTTCAGCCTTCGTGCCATTTGTAGTAGATTGCAAAAAAGTTTGGATATTTTCTCCACTTACTTGCGAAAATGGAAAATTTCACCGGATGCTTCCAAAACTCAATTTATAATTTTCCCACATAAGCCGAGAGCTTCTTATTTGAAACCTTCTTGCAGACATATTTTCACTATGAATGAGGTTTTAATTAATTGGTCTAGCGAAGCTAAATGTTTAGGACTTCTGCTGGATCAAAAATTAACTTTCAAAAGTCACATTGAAGGCATTCAAACCAAATGTAACAAATATATTAAGTGTCTATATCCACATATTAACAGAAAATCAAAACTTTGTCTTAAGAACAAACTTTTGATTTACAAAAAAAAATCTAGACCGGCCATGTTGTATGTTGTGCCAAAAAGGCACTTCAGAGGATTCAAAATAAAATTTTGAAAATGATTCTGAAGTTGCCTTCGTGGTATAGTACCAATGAACTTGATTCTAATATTGATACATTGCAACAAATGTCCAACAAAATAATTTCCAGTTTTAGACAAAAATCGTTGCAATCTTCTATTGTCACGATAAGCTCCTTGTACTCTTAGTATAAATTAGGTTAAGTTTAGTTTAAGTTAAAAACATTGTAATTCCTACATGGTTCAATTCAACCAGAGGAAAAATTCTAACTGCCAGAGGCAATTAAATGTGTTAATAATAACTAAAGCTGTATCATAGCAAATAAGGATGATAGTGTTAAGAAAACACGGAACACCTAGTCTAAGAGATGAATGCATGTATTGGATTATTAGCAAATAAAATTAGTTAAAAAAAAAGAAAGTCGTCATCAGGCAGTCGTAACGGCAAGGGCGTTCCTCAATACGCAACCGTATAGGCTGCGCATCCAGCGACTGACGAGGGTTTGGCGAAAGGGCTGGGAATCGAGCCCATGACCATTCGTTTGTAAGGCGAACGTGTAGCAAACTACGCTACGGGGCCCTCCTAACAATATTGCTATTAGGATAATTATTTTGGGTTGTTGCACAAATTTCCACATAACAGTACTGGTAAATGATTGTTTGGACAATAGTTTATAAGATTAATTTTTTCTAACCCAACATCATTCAACTTAACGAAACAAAATAGTGTTCCATGTTTCGCAGCTTATTGCTCTCTTGTTCACTTAACAGTAAGGACGACGCCGTTCTCCTCACTATGCCTCCCAAATGTGACACAAATAAGAGCAAGATAAATTAATTAATTAATGCTATATGATATCACACTTTAATTTTTGGTCACCCACATTGTGCTGAGCGATGAAGGATGACTTGCTCGAAAGTGTCCACCCGGCCAGGCGATGTTGTACAGGCCACAGGCAGGTATATAACGAAGGCACACACAATGAAGCTCTTCCGAAATCCAGGACATCGATCTGCACCGTGTGACATCCCACACCGCACAGAGAAGTCGAACGGGAGAACTCTTATTCAGTATCTGCCGTCGAGTGAGAAGTGCAGAAAGGACAGCCAGGAGCCCTATGATTTGCCACCCGGTTAGGAGTAGGAGAGTATCCATCGTGATGGAACAAGATTTATTTAGTGGTACGCAAAAGAGATTCACCACTCGACGTCGGTATTCAATAAGCAGGAAGATGGTGCCCCCGAATGACACCATTAACAATCGGGACGGGAGAGTTGAAATATGACGACCATTAATTTGGATGAGGTGGAACTGGTACGCGATGACATCGCTGGCAAGGGGAGCTGCCCGACAAATTATGACGAGTTACAGATTTAGAGCAACTGTTTGGTAATCAATATGAAACATATTAGATATTTGTATTTTTTTCGTTTCGGCTTGATAAGATAATTCATTTTCTTCTACTTATTTTATTTATCAAATTAGTATATTTTTCATTCTTACAGACAATGTATAGCCAATGTAATTTAAAATAAATTTCAAAATTACGAACTGAGATTTATTTGAAAATTATTTTTTATGTGATTGGAATTGAAATGCGGTTGTTGCTGTATTTTCTTCATATGAAATAAAAGTCTGGGCATTTCAGTTGGAACATATTTAAGGGAAATCTTCTTCAAAGTTGCCTATTTGCTCCTTCAATGCACTGGGCAACATAATTTGATGAGAGCTGAATTTTAATTTTTAATCGTGACAGATCTGAATTTTTCATAGTTTGGGACTTCAATGCCAAACACCGTTCATTTTTAATCCTCTAAATCATCTGTAAATTTTTCGTTAGGCGTCTCATATCTCGAGGATTTTCTGCGTAGTCCCTATTAATTCAAATGAAAAAAGATTTTTTTCGTATCGAAATCACACGAATCCATCTCCTTTGAAAATGCTTAGGAACAAAATGGATAATAGAAATTCCCGAGGAGTGAGGATCATCTCGAAACTATTCTCTTCTTGAATTATATCTGGCTTCAATGGAGTGCAGGTTGAATATATGAATAACCAGAAAGCTATTTGATAAGAATTAAATAACCGAGACAAATATTGCCAAAAGTACTACTAGTCGTTGAACGCAAAATATCATTTAAAGAGTAGTTTTCTTTCTTCATAAATCAATGTATTACGGCAACAACAAACATTCCACCAAATTAGCAGATATTAACACCACTTGTGATGGGGCACGGACAAGACATCTTATAAACGAGTTCTTTATTTCACCCTTCTTATGGCAAACATCACTCCTCATAATGATAGCTCAAAATTACCCTTCGCCAGAGTTGAACGAAAAACATTACTGTGTTTTAATAGCGTGTCGTTCGGACATTGCCCCTTCTTAACTGACCACCGTAGTTCCGCAAAGGGGTTGCTGTCGGCGCGATAATTCTTCAAGTGTCGTAAATTTCAATCCGAAGATGGTCATCGCTAGGTTCATGAACGTTGGGAACATCAAGAGGAGCATGTTTGGGCTTGTTTGCGTTGAACTTTGGTGGTAAGTTTAGTGCCTATACATATTCAAATCTTTGGGGTAATTTGTTGAATTCAGGCCCTTTCGAAAAGGGAAATCTTGATAGATTGGAGTCAGTAGCTTCAAGGAATAATACAAATAGAAATAACGCTATGCTTCGTCGCATTAGGACTCGCGTTTGTCGAATAGTGCCGTCCAAAATAACAACTTTTCACATCATTATCCGAGCAGTAGTACTCCCTCGTTTCCGCTTGGTTCGATACGTTTTCTCCCTCCCGAAAGGCGGATTCACTCCCTCCCGAAAGGCGGGAGTAGTTGGTCTTCCTCTAATCTGGTGTCTTTTATTTCCAGATCGATGCGCTCACGGGAAACGCATGACCACCACTCCGTCGTCGAATGGAAAGTTCAACCCTCTTGGCTCGAAATATGGCTGCGCGTCCACAGGAACACCATTCGGTTTGGTCTGCGATGGTGCTGATGGTGCTGGCCGAGTGGCAAATGTATGGTGAGAGGTGGCCGACGAGGACGATCGGAGATGGTCTCCAGGGTACTTAATTTCACTCTTCAACTTTACCATTGCCAACCGCTGAAGCCAGTGCTAACCATTGACTGCCATGCCTGAATGGTGGTTTTCAGTTGCTTTGTCTGACGGAACGCAGGTTGATTTCCATGTGTAAAACAAAGGGATCAGGGTCTGTTTTAATAAATTAATTTAGGTCAATAGAACCTAGAAGCAAATTCAGTTGTGCAACACATTTTAAGCATTCAATAATAAAAATTTATTAATTTACATTTACTATTACATCATTTACTATTCATAAAAAAGCTATTTTAGTTACAAGATAAAGATTGTCGCTTCGTTCCCTTTGTTCTGCTGTCCGAAACATGTGTGGTACCTAACTGTCAAATCGTATGTATTTTTACTTCATTGACATTTAGATCCCCTATCCTCGCCAGCAAAAGATGTTCCGGACAGCGACAATGTTTATCTGGTAACTAAAATATCTTTTATTCATAACATAGGCAAAAGTTATATTCAGAAAACCCGAAAAGAAAACAACCTTAGGTTAATCGGCGTAAACTGTTCAAAAACAATCAATTTTTTTCCAAATTCGTTTATTTGGTAGGCTCAGGCGTGTATAACACTTTACGGGGCCATGGGAGTGTTTATATATTCACAATAGTTTTAGTTGTAACATTAACATTCAGTGATAATACGATTTCAAAATAGCTACACTATTAGGATTTCAATGCTCATCCATCGAAAGGACGTCCGTGTTAGTTTGCAGACTGCGAGATATTTTAATTACTTCAGAAATTTAGGAATTTGACTGAAAGGATGTGAAATCGAACATATACTGCTTGTAATCGGTCATAATGATCCATATTTTGTTCAATCCAAACTGACAATGAATGTTTCGTTCGATGCAAGTGTGAAAGTATGATTCGTAAAGAGCTGAGTAGAATAATACGTTGACGTACATTTTGACAGTTTTCCCATGGAAGATTTGAACAGCTGCCAATACCATAGACTCCAATACTAGATGGTAGAGTTTGTGCTGTTTTCGAGCTACCTTTGGTGGGTATTTGAAAATCATTGACTGCAATCACAACAAGGGGCAGATAGCTTGCTCGGGATTACTATGTCTGAAACTCGATTATGCATATGCACAACATGTGATAGATTTAGTTCGGAAAAGGTATTGGAGGGTAACCGCCCCTTCGGTGTATCGGGTTAATTAGGGACATGAAAAGGACATGAAACACAAAGCCATGAAAAGGAATTTGATTTGTTTCTTATTTTTGTGATTTTTTTTTACCAGTGAGCACGCGCGTTAGCAAAAATAAGCGAGAAGATTGGTGCTGTATTTCTTTGTTTTGTGAAGAGATGACCGTTTTGCTTCATCTGACGAAGTTTTCTGCGTTCTGAGCTGCTCTGATTCTTTGGTTCGAAAAATTCGTCAAGTTTTTCCACCGATGTGTCATACCATCTTGAATATAGGGCAAATCACTACTTGGGCCTATGGACCCGATTCCCGGCTCACTGCACAGAAAACTGAGGATTTATACTTGGAGTCCGTTTGTTTATGATTGATTATAAAAAAAAAAAGTCTCCCATTTATTTCGCACAATACTCAATATCTTTCAACCATTTATTTCACTCCTAACTGATCCAATTATAGGAAATAAAAATATAGATTCCGAATATTCGCTCTTCGTTGCAACACCACGGAGCCGGAGTGAGTTTTTCTACTTTTACAAACTGGTATCATCATATAAACACCTACCTGAAAATCGTCACAGATCTCGATACAATCATTGCTTGAAGCTGTTAATCACCAAACAATAATTCTAAACTAATGCACTTCAATCCTTTCTATTTGATCGTTTTACCAGAACTTATATAAAATACTAGAATACATTTAAAAATGTATCCCCAAACTGCACAAAAATTCACCTCGGCCCAAGAACTTCTAGCCTAACCGTGCTGCCAAAAGGGTAGGAGCCTCTTTTAATATGAAAATAATTCCTCATTCTTGAAGGGGAAACTGGCCAATACGTTGACGCTTTCATGTTATTTAAAATTCTATCGGTTTCAAAGAGTGAAAAAAAATTAGTTTTTAAATGTTTGGAAGAAATTTGGATGAGTGAATGAATCTTTTCAACCAAACAAAAAATATTATAAATAATACCATCTGTTATCATATTGTCGTAGAACCCGCATAATTAAAAACAATCTACCATACTATTGTTACAATACACATGAAATAAGCAATATTGTTACTATCTACCTCATCGTCGATTTAAAATATGACCATATGTTGATCTATAATCAAAATTATACAACATTTCTAATCTACTATACCACATGAAATTATTTCAAAGTTTATTTTTACTTTACAATTTTTTATCATAAATTATTTGAAAGAAAATGATAAATAATTGTAAAATGGTTTGTAACTCACACAGTTACAATGTTGTTTGTAGCATGGATATAATTACGTATCATCAAAAGCTAGAATTATTCCGTTGCGATTTTACGCACACATTAGAAATCTTATAATTTAATGATACAAATAAGGTAAACGTGTACGTTGTTCAACCAGTATTTGTTTGTCTTTTATCAGATACCATAAATCATTTCTCGTGTGGCGCTTGAAGCAGGCAATTTGACAAGCAATTTTTATACTTAACTAATTACAGGTTTATTTAAAAATATTTACGTCGTGCACAAAAATAAAACCAGACATAGGTAAGTAATGGAAATTAGACAGTACTAATAATTTAAATAAAATACCATCACATTAATTTGATATCTTTTTCCAGTCCATCTGAGGGCGAGTTTTTCTTGTACTTTGAGACCATTGAATATGAATTTGTCTTGCAAGCAATAGCCTTCATTGATAAGTATTTTTACCCACCCAATCATCAACAAATTTATAATTATGTGATTTTTTTCTCAGTTCTCCCTACGGATGCGGCTTCCCGGATGCAGCTCCTGGATGCGTCTTCCCGAATGCAGCTTGCCGGATACTTCTTCCCTTGGCTCTACCAAAACACAATCTAATGCATTAGTTGGATTAAAAAGGATACACATAGTAATAAAAATGGTTTAAATAGACAGTAATGAAATTTGTATATTGCGTTTGTTATAAAAAAGTAAGAAAACATCCAAATACTCTTCAATTTATTGAAAGATAGCACATATGGTACATCGACATTTTTATTTTGTATCATACTATTATTTAAGCATATGCGGTATTTCGGAAAATTTCGTTTCAGGTGGTTCGAAACGAAATTCCGCGGAATTTCGCGGAATTTGAGCATGGCGAAATCTGATTTCTTGATTTCGTTTCGCTTCGTAAAATTACAAAAATTTCGCTAGAAAAAACTAGCTTATAACGAAATTTAACGGAATTCCGCGGAATTTCGAAACAAATTTAAACTTAAACCATACTTCATATTATCAAAAATTTTGGCTGCGCTGCTGAACAAAATCGTAAAGCTGTTTTCAAAACTTTAGGTTATACACATTTTTCTATTAACACTTACTCCATTCTTGGTCGACAAATGCGTATGTAGTTTTCTTCTATAAAACGTCTTCAGCGTTTCCATGATTCAAATTTAAATTTTGTGATATGTTTTTACTATTTGCACAATATGAATGCGAAATCGTCATGCTTCTGGTCATGGGACGGCCGCTAGTTCGGGAGAAAGCGAAGTGAAAAAAAAAATCTGCCTCGTATAGCAGAAATTTGTTTAACCAGTGTGCAATCGATCGTGTTGATGATGATCACGCCAGCTAGTGTGGGAGAACGAGAAGTGATAAAACTAATGTCTGCATCGAAGAGCACAACATTATTTAGTGCGGAATCGATCGTGTTGTAGAAGATTTTTAAACGAAGCACAATGATCTTGCGTTGGATTGATTTGAAACACAGTTTTCGTCTTCTTGTTTTCAAAATAACTTCGTTTACAATAAATATTTTGTCGCTTGCCAAGGGGTTTCACATGAATTACCTTATCAACTAACCAATGATTCCTTTCCTGTAGCGCTCACGGAGATGCAGAGCATTCCTCGGTCTCCTATAATAATGAGTGTTAAACTAGTTTTCCTCACCTAATCCTAAATTAACTATAAGCACGTGACCAGCATCGTTATTGGTCATGAAACTCCGAAGCAAGTATACGATAAGAATAACCTTTTTTTTGTGTCTTTATTAAGGAGACTTTCAGCCCGAGGCTGGCTCGTCTCCGAGCATAAGAATAACCTTTTTTTTGTATCCCAGGAATATTATTTAATTGGTGAGCTGTGCATATTTGCTGTTTCTCGGCCAATCATGCTTAGCAACTACGATGTGTACAATTAATCAAGCTAATAAGCTCTTCTTTGACTATTTGCACAATATGTAAGGAACATTGCAGATTTGTGGGAATTTCTAGATCTTCGCATGGAATTTGCAAAACAAAAATCCAGAACGGGTTGAAAGATCATTAAAATTGCTGAAAGTTCTTTACTTATGATTGCTTTCAGCTCATACTGACCATAACAGCTTTTCTCATATGTCAAGGACACACAGACAATAGCTAATTGTATATAAGACTATGGGTCTGTGAAATTCAATCTGAAATACATATCTTTGTGCATTTTAGAAAGGTGCACAGGATTCTTCTAGTGAGCAAATGTATGCTATATATGTAGACCAGGTTTGCCCAACCTTTTCAAGCCACGGGCCAATTCTTAGAATTCACACTTGCTGGCGGGCCAAGAAATATTCAGTACATAACTTTTTAAATTATTTTAAAATTATCATTGTTGTTTTTAATTTTCTAGAAATCTAAACACGATTTTATTGCGTTCAAATTTTTGTTTTTTTTTTGTTTTTGTCTTTGCATTTGAGATTCATTTGAAACATTAAATTAAATTATTCACACCATTTACTGGCTTTTTTTTGTCCTTATTAACGAGACTTTCGGCCCAAGGCTGGCTCGTCTCGTTTACCGGGTGTTGAAAAAATGAAAATTTCATTACTTTACCAGCATATTGAACAGATTTGCATGAACTGTTTGTAGAAATGTACCAGATTTCAGAAACCCATATTGTGCCAAAGTGACATTGAGATGTTTGGCGATATCTGTTAGAAATGCCAAGTAGCTCATCTATTCAGGATCACACAGTTCGGGCAGTGGTTTTCCTTCATCTTGTAGAAATGGTGCCATTTTCTATTCGAAAAGAACAAAATTTCTCAAGCATGGTACCACGGCTTAGTCACTGAAATGCGCAAGGTTGAATTCCCTAACGTTGATAAAGTTGATTGTCTTAATAACGAGCGTCAATGCTTGAGAAATATTGGTCGTTTTTGGCATATCGATTCTTTTGGTGAATATGCAATGGCAGGGAAATATCGTGATTGTTTTTTCTTGCTTAGAATTGTTACAACGCAATTGCTGTTTTCTGTCATTGCTGAAGCTCCATCAATCATAAGATCACTTTAGTTTTCGAATGAGAAAAAAGTTCCTTCACACAGGTCTTAACAGCCGTCAAGTTTTTCCCGTTAGTCATTCGAGAATGGTCATCAATTCCTCTCATGAAGACAGCCACCTTCGCCACGTTTTTCACGTCAGTATTTTCATCTTTTGCGGCATTTTCACGTAACGAGAACTTTATCTCTTCACCGTCTTCCGCGCAAACTAATGCTGGGGTAACTGTTGCAGTTTTGACCATGTTCCTAATTTGGCCAGTTGGCATAACTCCGAAAATAAAGCAATTTTTGATGGTTTTGTTAGCTCAAATAGAAGAAATATCCCTTATCCTTCTTCGCGTGTTGAAACTGATCGACAGTTTTTGGAAAAATATGAATTTTTCAGGGTTGGCCAAACTAGGCACTAAGCCGGCCAAAGCAAGTATATTTACCCTACCTCAAAATTTTGTAGCCAAATTTTATTATTTGAGGGGAACATTTTAGTTTACCCATTATATGAAAGAGCATATACTTTCGCGTGGTGGGTGTTTCAGAGATACTGATTTTGAAAAATAACATCTCCCCATAGAGACACCGTGAGCATAGAACGGTCAATCGGACGAAAGAAGAAATAAATATTTGTTCCGTCCTAAATGGAAATTTGAATTGATTGACCTTCGAGCCTTTGAGGTTGTATCAACAGGGCTCTTTCAAATTTCATATTTCATAGAATGCTTGGATTCAGATTTTATTCCTTCAATATATCAAAAATTTCCGAACAAATTAATTTTCTTTTTCGCTCGACTGTAGTATTGAGCTTATTTGGGAAATATTTGGGATCGCAGTCGGGAAAACATTAAAAACATAGTTTTCAATTCCCTCCAAGACTACGAAGCCAAATATTTCCCAAATAAGAACAAATAAAGCAAACCAGCCTTCCTTTTACGTGTTTATAAACTACTCTGATCAATCTTTATTGGAAACGAGATGTTCAACATTAACCTTCTGTGTCTTGCGGCTTGCGGTTACTTAATGCAATCATTTCGAATTATGTAAAATATTATTTTAAATTTCAGATTCAAAATAATCATTTTTGCAGCGGTAGCTTTGATTTAAAACTTACGTATTTATCATGAATAACAAAAAAGAGTTTCTCGAGCTTGATAGAAAAGCAGGCGGGCCGAATATGAGGTTATTTTTATAATACGCCGCGGACCACACAAAATGACGCCGAGGGCCACATCCGGCCCGCGGGCCGTACGTTGGGCAGTCCTGAATGTAGACGAAGAATAAGAAGGAATAAATTTGGCTGATACGCCCTTTTCAAATGTTGGTCTAGTAATGTCAATTCTCTATCTGCGTATACGCCTGGCAGATGTGGATACATATTTAAGTATCCCACTAAATAAAAAAATAAATCTAAGCATTCATTTTCTAATTTTGACTAAGTCAATACTGTAAAACTACGCTGACAAGACAATATGCCCGGATAAAATGTACTATTGGTTCAATAGTGAAAACAATTGAATTACCATACAATGTACGGTATACAATAGGATATATTGTTTATTGATGGTTACACAGATTGTATCCACACTGAGGATACAATACATCAACATATTTCTAATGTAACAATACTTGCAATTGTTTTTGAAACATTTTCGTACATAAGATTCATACATTGATAACTTTTGAAACGATTCTTTACATTGTATATAACTATATGTTGTTAACGATTTTTTTTGTAAGATGAACGATTTGACGATTTTCACGTAAATCAACACCATCAACAGGTAGCGGCATCCTTTACCTACCTATTGATGGTGTTGGTTTGCGTGGGAGAGCTATCAGATTCGTCAAATCGTCGTTTCAATCTTTGTTTACAAAAGCAGATAAGTCGTTTTGAAAATTTTGTCTTGATATAACAATACTTGCCTCAAAGCGCCAAATATGTATTTTTTTCCTTTAAATTGCATTGTTGAACAGTAAAGCTGTCACAACTGAGAAATCAAAAATCGTATTGTTTTACTATACAAATACAATACAAACCAATGTATTTTGAACAGTTTTGATCGGATATTTCAACAATATATTAACCATACACTCTATTGTGTGACGAAAAAAAATGTATGGAAAAATATCAGATTTTGTATTGTTACGATACTTAACAACCCGTACATTCTATTGCGAAAACTTCATTTACATTTGAGTGAATGGTTCATAACAATGCATTCTAATGTATTTCTATGGGTTCATTTACAATATAATCTATTGCCAATTTAATGTTATTAATAGTAGTGTTACAATAAATTGTATTGTTATACTACTGTATTTTTATTCGGGTGTACACTTAATTTTTTTTTACACTGATCTCAGCAAAATGGTCAACTTTTACCGAGATTCGCACAGCCGTGCTCCAGCAAACATGTTTTTTTGCCGAGATTACTGTCAAAATTGCTGGAAATCAACAAATAATTTGCCGAAAATCAGCTAAGAAACATCATTTTTGCCGAAATATTAGTTTTTTATTTTGCTGGCGCAAGGCTTTGCGGATTTTTTCCGAGCTGCAGAAATAAAAACTAAGTGTGTGAAGTATGCTTCAGCATAATTACATTATTCTTAAGTGAACTAAGGTTTTATACGAAATTTGAATCCGTATATGAAAAATCCCACAATTTCTTTATTTTTATATACTTACTGATATAAAATTGATCAGATTCGGGAGCACATGCTCCACGATGAGTTCCTTTGAAAGCGGCACAAATGCTGGGGTATTGCCTTATCGCCAATGGTATATGCGGCAAGAATGTGGAGATCTATCACAGATTGCCTACTCTGTTATTGTTTGGTCGCAAAACAGTTACTCGATTTCGAAAAAGTGAAATCAGAATTGCGTACATAATTTGAAACCAATTTAAAGCCGAAAACAAATCGATGAGAATCCCCACCAGCAATTTCGCGGCGATTGATCCATTGTAAACATCCAAACCAATTTAATAAAAATTTCGCGGAAAAAAAATTAAAATTTCGTTTCGTTTCGAAAAATTTCGAATTAAATGAACCTTGATTTCGTATCGTTTCGAAATCTCGAAAGAAATCTATATTTCGTTTCGTTTCGATCCGAATCAAAATAAACATTTTAAATTTCGTTTCGTTTCGTTAGGGCAAAGTGTGTTATCGCATACCCTTACTATTATTTACACACTACGTGTCATATTGTTTTTATCTCAAAAAAGGGATTATACCTAAACCGTACTACATAATGTGAAGCAAAAATAATGTATTGAAAATGTCGATTTTTTACTGTAATTATACTTAACCGCCTATTACCCATATAGTCAATTAGCTATAAACAACATATCATACTGTTGAAACCAGTTATGTTGAGGTTAGTTTATCTTCATTATTCAGAACAGTCCGAATAGTAGGGTTACTGTTCTTTATGGTCATGTATGATCTGAGAGATGGTCCAACTATGGTTCAAGTTTATGCGGAACGTGCATATTTTTGTTCACGTTGCATTTTCTATCGTCCCGAGAGAAAACGAAAGTAAAATGCTGAGGGATTGAGCGATATTTTGTTTAGGCCGGAAACTGGTTTGAAGTGTGCCGGAAATCCAATCGCTATGACTGAAATGAGTGTTGCACTTGTTAATTTAAATCAAATAAAAGCCTTTTCAAACCATGTTTAGCAAGAATATCTATTTTTAAGCAGAAGTGAACCCCATTGCAAAATTGCACGGCCCACAAAACTCAGGAAAAGTTGCTTCCTGTCATAAATATCAACTGAATAATGCAGTCGTATGCATGTTAGGTCGGGAATGAGGTAAGAAACCCTAGTACAACAAGTGGAATATGGTCATGATCATTGATGTTTTTGAAGACCGTCTGTAAAGCCACCGAGGAGGAGCAATTTCGCTCGCATAACTTCCTGATCTGTTATGCCGTATGCCACAAAGTAACACTCCAAAGATTCCTTCCACCCTTTCCATTCTCGAGCAAGCTCACTTGTCTCGATTCTGTCGCACTGGAAAGGTGGAATAGCTCTAGTTTTTTCCTTCTGGGATAGATACAGAAAAGAAAACAATCAGCACCAATCACCGGCAGTTGACTGCATCGTATTGTATTTCTAGAGAAAAATCAAATTGCGAGCGCAGCTCTGATTTGAAGATGCGAAGTTCACTGCACTACAAAATTGCAGCACTCACTATAAGATAACAATTATAAGCCAGGAATTTAAAAAAATTAAAAAAAATAAAAACACTAAAAGCGTTACGATATTAACTATTCTATATTTTTATCTAAAACGGAATAATAACTCATTTTGCCTTGCTATTTGTTATTCTATTCATCGAAATGGGTAATATGATATTTGTAGTTTGTCATCCATATTTTAGCGTGTTTTGATTATTTTTATTGAGTGACGTTTTGTTTTGCTGCGTTTTTGTGAATGGAGAAATTAATTGATTGTGGATTTTTTAAATATTAATTATCCGGCGGAAGCAACATTGTTCTCGACATGGACCAGTAAGTAGCGTTCAACTATAATATTTATACTAATCTATACTAATACTAATTTATACTAATACTAATAAATTACTAAATATGATGATTATTTCAGATCATACGGCAGTGAGGAATTTATTAATGAAGAACGCCTTGAGGATGATCCGTTGGAAGGCAGTTCGGGGATCTATCCGGGCCACGCATCCGGAATTAATGTAGTTGATTCCCTTTCAGCGACAGAAGTGGAACCGGAACAAATTAATGCGGCCAATCAGGATATCAACAGTTTGATTGAAGGTGGTGCACCAGAAAGCTACGTCTTTTGCTTTGGAGGAATATTTTGCCGTAAGCTGTTTCGAAGCCAACTCCGGACAGGCCAAATTTGTTCCAAGGATATTTTCGGTGATTCGGTCAACCATGTTCTACGGTGTATTTGGAAAACTGTCAAGCATCAGGTAAATCGCAAAGTGGAATTCAACGATGAGGTACCATCATGGAGTGTAAAAGAGCAGCCTGATTTTGAAGTCATCGGCGAGTTTGTGATGCTACAAGATCAAACGAAGAAGAAAGTGTACCCGATTAGTAGTGTCCAGAGCCTAAAATATTCATCTTCATGAAGCAACTTCAGTCCGAATTTTGACAAACATCGCATGAATATTCAAAACATAGAATGACATAGTCAGACGACTACTCCACCAACTCATTCATTCGACTGTTACTAAGTGTGCTTACTATGTGCAGAAAAAAACATTATTAGCATTGTTTATGTTGATGTTTACCGTTGAAAGTGCCTCGCGGATGAATATCGGATTCAGTCCTGTGTGATAAATCACTTTACTCATTTAAAACGTGTTTAGATTTTAGATAATTTATAAATTTGTAAAATGTGCATAAATATTCAATGACTAATATTCAACTGAATATTGACTGTCCAGAGCCGACTATGAATGTGTCTGGAAGTGAACTGACAATTGAAGAAAAGTGGACTTCACCAAAAAAAATCGATTATTTTACACTTTGGTAGTATCACACCTCGGCTACTTCGTTTATGGCGTGGAAAAGTGTTGAAGGTGTTTGTATACGTGTTCTCACTGGCAGTGGAAACAAATGCACAGCATCAAAAAGTGCAAAGGGTGCTAATTTCACCCCAAAACCCAGATCGTTCGGGGGCAACTTCAACACGCGATGACTCTGCACTTGCTGATGAGCTCCGTTCATCTCATCCGGACCTCGAAGGGCACTACAGCTCTTGGTTGCTTTGGGCAAATTACATTAATTCTTCTTCTGCTCACGAACACGATCGCCTAAAAAGTGCTAGTGCACCACCTTTAGAATTGGCGAAATATTTTCGATGGGTAGCAGTGTCGGAATCAGCAAGGCTCCAATCGATGCACCGAGGAATGGTTGTGGCAAATGTTGTGAACACTGGTTGGACCAAGGAGATTGCGGATATTGAGAAGGATGTTTCGTTGGCTCTAACCATTCTCCAAGGCGTGTCAAATAAGCTGAACGCAATGAAAGCAAAGGGAGTAGCAGGGTCTGAGCTGTTAGAGGCAATGGAATCAACGCTTTAACCTGTGGAATCCGATTTAAGTCGAGTTCTGTCAACAAGAGTAACGGATTGTGAAGATGTTGACCATGTTTAAAACCATTTTGTTCAATGTTTCATTTCCAAAATTAAAATAAGTTTTGGTTTTGTTATATGAATTATATACATTTATTTGAAATAATACATATCATCAGTGTGGAGTGACAGTGAAGTCCATATGTTTCGTATTCTGGCTTAATCCTTTTTCAGGCTAGAAAATACCCCCGGAGTAGTTACCGCAATGTTCAAATATACCTTTTGCCGGAAATATTTTGAATTCATCAATGATTTTGCAAACATCTCGCAAAATAGGTGTATTTTCGGTGTGATATTTTCTTAGGCATCGCTTTATAAGCCCAAAAGCGATTTCTATTGGGTTGAAAAATGGACAATATGGCGGAAGAAACATCGGCATGATCCCGATAGAGCGCAAATATCGAATAATGTTTGGATCACAGTGAATTCTTGCTCCATCCATAATCCAAACAGAGTGGAACCCAGGATATTGCTGTACTTGTGAATTGTTCAAAGCACATTTCTTGGTGCAGTCGATGAAATTCATTCTATTGAAAGTTCCTCTGTCCAGAAACTCTCAAGAATCCCGTTCAGTCCTGGAAAACAAAGAAAGGATACTCGAGGTTTGCGACAAAATTCTCCACGATAGATTATTTTCTGTCCAACTACTCCATATCCCTTATTTCTGAGCATATCTCGGTTGTCGAATGCAACCTCATCTAAGAAGACGAGGTTGTATATGTCCCACGGAATTGATAGCATTTCTTTGACAAAACGGAAGATTTCGTCATTACGGATCTGTATTGCTCTTCATTCGATAGATTTCCATGAAAATCCAGCATCGTGTAGAATCACCCAAATTGAAGAAACGCTGATGGATTGGTGAAAGTGGAACTGAAACTTCTGCTTTGCCTTTTCCAAGAATAGTACTGGTTCCTTCCGATATAAATCTACTATCCATTGTCGCATACCCGCACCGATATACCCGTTCACGCTGTTTTCGGGTAAAACACCCGTTCCGTTCAAACTTCGAAATCCATTCACATATAGTTGAGAGGGTGTCAGGCCATTAGGCCGAAAGCCGTTAGGCCGAAGGCCATTTGGCCGAATGGACATTAGGCCGAACGGTCATTAGGCCGAATGGCAATTAGGCCGAATTAGCAAAAAGAAGCAAGAAGTGAAAAATGAGAAGTTCTTTCTTCACTTCACCCCTTCTTCCTTCTCCCATCTTGAATCTTCCTTTTTCTTTCTTCTTTCTTCTTCCTTCCTTCTTCCTTCTTCCTTCTTACTTTTTCCTTCTTCCTTCTTCTTTTCTCCTTCTTTCTTCGTCCTTCTTTCTTCTTCCTTCTTTCTTCTTCTCTCTTCCTTCTACTTTCTTTCTTCCTCCTTCTTTTTTATTCTTTTTTCTTCCTTCCGTTTTCTTCCTCCTTCCTTCTTCCTTCTTCCTTCTTCTTCTTTCTTCTTTCTTCATCCTTCTTCTTCTTTCTTCTTTCTTCTCTCTTCTTTTTTCTTTCTTCTCTCTTCTTTCTTCTTTCTTCTTCCTTCTTCCTCCTTCCTTCCTTCTTCCTTCTTCCTTCTTCCATTTTTCTTCTTTCTTCTTCCTTCTTTCTTTTTCATTCTTCCTTCTTCCTTCTTTCTTCTTCTTTCTTCCTTCTTCCTTCTTCCTTTCTACTTCTTCCTTCTTTCTTCTTCCTTCTTCCTTCTTCATTCTTACTTTTTCCTTCTTCCTTTCTACTTCTTCCTTCTCTCTTCTTCCTTCTTTCTTCTTCCTTCTTCCTTCTTACTTCTTCCTTCTTCCTTCTTGCTTCTTCCTTCTTCCTTCTTCCTTCTTTCTTCTTTCTTCTCTCTTCTTCCTTCTTTCTTCTCTCTTCTTTCTTCTTTCTTCTTTCTTTTTCCTTCTTCCTTCTTCCTTCTTCCTTTTTCCTTCTCACTTCTTCCTTCTTCCTCCTTCCTTCTTCCTTCTTCCTTCATCCTTCTTTCTCATTTCTTCTCTCTTCTTTCTTCTTTCTTCTTTCTTTTTCCTTCTTCCTTCTTCCTTCTTCCTTCTTCCTTCTTCCTTTTTCCTTCTCACTTCTTCCTTCTTCCTCCTTCCTTCTTCCTTCTTCCTTCTTCCTTCATCCTTCTTTCTCATTTCTTCTCTCTTCTTCCTTCTTTCTTCTTCCTTCTTTCTTTTTCCTTCTTCCTTCTTCCTTCTTGCTTCTTCCTTCTTCCTTCTTGCTTCTTCCTTCTTCCTTCTTCCTTCTTCTTTCTTGCTTCTCGTTTCTTCCTTCTTCCTTCTTACTTCTTCCTCCTTTTCCTTCTTCCTTTCTACTTCTTCCTCATTGCGCACTACTCACTTCTCACTCCCCAGTTCTCATTCGGCCTAATGGCCATTCGGCCTAATGACCGTTCGGCCTAATGACCGTTCGGCCTAATGACCATTCGACCTAATGGCCTTCGGCCTAATGACCTTCGGCCTAATGACCCAGCATCAGTTGAGAGAGCTTTACCATAAATTACTGCTAGATCCTTTCTGGAAATTCCCAAAAAAATAGTATTGTCGCGCTTATCTTTTTCTAGACTTTCGCGGCGGTCTTACTCTCGCAGGCTCGACTGCGAAGGTAGACGTCAAGATAGCCGCCGGGTTAAAAGATAGGGAAAATTTTCCCTCTCAAAACAAAACCACGTGCTTTTCGCCAAATGACAGCAGTACTCGATTGTATATTAGTGAGAGGCAACCGGAGTCACTGAGTACATGGAGAGTGTTTATCATGACAAGTGCATACGGTGGGTAAGATTTTTATTGACTCTGTCGTGTTTAGTGACTGTTGCGATTACCTGAGAAGCAGCCAGCAGGACGCCGCAGTATTCTATATTTTCTCGAGATGCATAATATCCATACAGAGCATGATACACTGTATTTGAGCTAGCATGTTTATGGCAAATGTTACTTAATATTAGGTTACTCATTAGGTATGAGTTTATCAAATATGAATAAGTATTGCGCATAAGCCCCAAAATTTTATTCCCACCTTTGGGTTTCCGCGCCGAGCACTCAGCGCCAGACTCGGCGACAAGGAGATAGTGGTCAAGTTGGTACTCCTGATTTTTTGACAACTGATGTCGATTGGTTGTGTGAGTGCATCGGTGTCAAAAAATAGAGCTTTTAGCTGGAAATTTAATTGTCAAATACACATTTTGACAGCAATATATATGTATGAGTGTATCAAATGTGCAAATGCTCTATCGCGGAAGCAGTCGCTGAAGCCAAGTGTCAATGGTTTCAGTGACGAAACGAAAAGTTTCAATGCAAAAAGCAATATTTAATTTCACTTTTATGCGAACAATTTGCTAATATTGAGATTACTGCTGCTGTACAATGTTTACGGCTGGTATGTCATCATTGTAGTTGACAATTCTCTTTGACAGTTAGTTCGCATCAGAAAAGTCGCGTCGCATGAGCAAGCAGCGACTTCAGTTTAGTGCTGCGAAGTCAATATTTGACCCCACTTATTATTCATCAATTCTTCAAGTACACAGTATCTTACTGTTTACTTTCTTCTGACATTTAACAAGGTAGAGAAATTCGTATGTATAGCAGTGTTGTTATTTACGTCACCATGTTCTCTTACATTCAGGGATGCCAGATGATATTTTCAAATGTCTTCACAGTCGTTTAAAAATGTCTTCAAAAGTCTTCAATAATAGGGAATTATGATTATTATTGAGCATGAGCATGAGCATGAGCATGATTGACCGCCCACGGTTGCTACTCCGTTATTGCCAGGTCAGCTGTAATTACACAGAGAACCAACAGATGAAGTTTGGGACTAACATCATCCTCAATGTGTAAGAACTGGTCACCCCAAAATAAGCAATACCAGCGCCGGCCGTGTCCGAATGCAGGTCAATTGAGGAAGAGGTAGGAAATTGTTGACGTGATACTCGCTTTGATAGAAGCCGACGAGTCATCTGCACTTCCACGAGAAATCACTGGGATGTTGGATATATGGGGCAGGAAGTGTGACAGGGTTCGTTTTGGTAAACGGTCTGCCGTGCATAGCGTGTAGTTTGATTTAAAACAAAAAACAATCGAACGAACGACCGACCGCACTACACAACTGGATGCGAAGTTAATTTTCACTTTCTGATTAACTTACTCGCCCGCACAATGCAGAACAAAATTTCGGTGATCGGCCGATCGTTTTACTTTCCGCACAAAGTAAAACAAAATTTCGACAACCGGCCGATCGCTCTGCTTATTGGAGAAACACGACTGGACAAGAAATAAATATTAACTTTCTGAATAATTTACTCACCCGCACAATGCAGAGCTATATTTCGGTGACCGGCCGATCGTTTTGCTTTCCGCACAAAGCAAAACTAAATTTCGATGACTGGCCAGCTGATCTGCTTCCTGGAGAATCACTAGGGGAGGAGGTTCGGTTGTGGGCACCGTTCGGTTATGGGCACCCCTATGTATCTTTTGACAGATAAGAAATGTTGTCAGTCTGACAACCATCATTTGTTTGTTATAGTAGCATGATGTTTTGTGGTCAATATCAAACCGGGTGGGCATCTCTACTTTGAACTAGAAACAATTTTTTGTACAAGAAAAACAACACGAAAATTTTTTGACCTTTTTCAAAGTTTCATAAATTTAAATGATTTGTTTCAAAAAGTGAATTCTAATGCGTATTTATACAGTAAATTTAATCTGTTCTGAGCCTCAAGCTCAATGATGATTGCCATCAAAATTTTTTCTTCAAATTCCAAAAAGGCTGCGAAATTCGGTTGTGGGTGCCCTTTTTGGTTCGGTTATGGGCACCCTCATTTCATTGGTAAATCATTCAATATCGTTTCAGTTGCCCTTTTTTTAGCTAAGTTTTCAAGGGTGCCCATAACCGAATCACATAATGTCCAAAATTGTCAATATTTTTTGTCTAAATTGTCAATATTTTTTCAAATCGATGAAATCATACTAATTTCTTTGCTAATAGTAAGGTGCCCATCCAAAAGGACGCACGCGATTCTGCAAACAAAGACTCAAACGTCGTTCCGTCCAATCTGATAACACTTCCACGCAATCCAACACCAGCAACAGGCAGCCGAAGGCTTCCGCTACCTGTATGTAGTGATGGCCCGCGTAGGAGTGCCACCAGACCGGACAAATCGCCTCCTGAACCCCCGTCCACAAAACCACACACGTCCCCCCGAACAAGTACCCGAGAAATATTCATATCAATGATGTATGTCATTAATACATATATATGATCCTAGCGCGCATTTAGTGAAGTCGATTTTATAGATTACAATCATGGAACGGACTCACCACATCTGCAGTTGATTGAAGTTCATTCCAGATTGAAGTTAAATAGCATTCAAATTCCAGCCTCGTTTCCATCCTCTACAAATATGATCCATCCTGGCTGGCCTCAGATCTAGCTGCAATTCTCCAGAATCCAGTGGGAAACAGCTTCGACCTTCTTGGGAACTCACGTATTTCGAATTATTTTGACAAATCAATTTTGTGCAACTGAATGGCTGACCATATTGGCAGGACAGCACAAGAGTCCCCAGGAACGAATGTTCTCAATCGATCGATGTCGTCTCGTGATTCAACTGCTGGCGACCGAACGGGTAGAAACT
Organism: Armigeres subalbatus; assembly: GCF_024139115.2. NCBI lineage: Eukaryota > Metazoa > Arthropoda > Insecta > Diptera > Culicidae > Armigeres > Armigeres subalbatus. The sequence continues at coordinate 732,275 of NW_026941966.1, forward strand.
GCAACACAGCGAAGGATAACTTCACAGGTATTTGAAGGGTAAACTTAAAAAATCAAATCTATAATTTGTCCAAAAAAATGACGGACGGAAAATTTTCGCGTCCACTTTGTAGCGCAACCTACTTCGATCAATAGGGAATTATGATTATTATCAGCGAGAAATTTCAAAATCCAATTGGTTTGTAAATTGAATCATCTCCTTGTTTATGTATATATGTATAACGAGTGTCCCCTGAATTTTCTACTGAGTATTTGGTTAATTCCACCGGATTTTTTTAACTGAATTTCCACGTGTGATTCTTCCAAATTTCTTTTTAAAGAATACCCTGTAGAGATTCAAAACTTATTGTGTAATACTTGAAGAAACATTCAGAGAATTTTCGGAATTAACTTCCGGATAAAATTGTGGAGCGATTTCCGGATAAATTCCTGATGGAGCTTCTTTCTACTTTTAATAATTTCTTCTGGATGTTGCTTGATAAAGAAATTTCCTGAAGAATTACTGTTGGAACATTCAAAGGATTTACTGAAGCAACTTCCGGAGATATTGGAGTATTTTTAGGAGGAACTTGAGGGTCTGTTCAAATATTACATAACGCAATAGGGGTGGGGGGTTGTTCCATTTTTGTTACGATTTGTTACAGAAAATATAGGGGGTGAGGGTCCTTCAGAATATTGTTACGCGTAACAAAATAAAAGCATAGAGAAAAAATATATAATTTTTTTCTGATTTTTTCTTTTTTTTTTTTAAATCGCATAAAATATACAATACATAATAATTTATTGTATCGTGCTTCAAATTCTACCATTTTTTTTTATTTTCAGGAAAACAGCTCTTATATTGTTACGCGTTACGCATAGGGGTGGGGGTAGTTCTGAAAATTGTTACAGGTTGTTACGAGGGGGTGGGGGGTTCCTAAAAACAACGTTTTTCACGTTACGTAATATTTGAACAGACCCTTGAGAAGAAATTCTTGTAGAAAATTCAGGATGAAATCCGGAGGTTTTTTTGGACTTTATTTGAGTGTTTTTTTCTTAATTGTTAGAGTCCATCACTGAAAAATTCCGAAGGAATTTTCTGGAGGAATTCCAGAAGGATTTCCCGATGAATATCTGAAGGATATTACTGAAAGAATTTCCAGTGGTATTCCTGAAGAAACTTCCGAAAGAATTATTGGAGGAGCTTCTTGAGGTATTACTGTATGAGTTTCCGAAAACAATTCTGGAGGAAATACCAGATATATTCCATAGTATACTTCCGGAGGCATTACTGATTAATCTTTCGGCAACATTCTTGGAGAATATTCCAAAGGATTGCCTGGAGAAACTTCCGAAGGAATTCATGGAGGAACTTCCAGAGGGATTCCTGGGGAATTTTCGGAAGAATTTCTGGAAGACCTGCAGGAGGAATACGTACGGAATTCATGGATGTACTTTCGCAGAAATTTCTGGACAATCTTACGGAGGAACTCCTAGAGTAAACTACAAATGAATTCCTGGAGGATTTTTTCGGAGAAATCCCTGAAACTTTCGGACAAATTCCTGGAGGAACTACAGAAGGAATTCCAGAAAGAATAGAAGAACGTTTTTTTGGAGAAATTCATAGAGGAATGGAAATTCTGAGAAATATCCATTTCACAGCAGAACAATTTAAATTTTTCTTCGACATTCGAAAGAATTTTGTATGGAAATTAATTGAGACAAATTTCTTGTAAAATTTAAAAGGGATTTATTGTGGGAGTTCAGAAGAACTTGTGGAAATTAGGAAGAACTTCCCGTTTAAATTTATGATGATTTACTTTATTTTTTCTTTACGGAAATTATTAATTTCTACGATAACCTATACCGAATTTTCAATTTCAATTCTCATTAATTTAGACAAGAAATTCCTCATAATTTTCTTCGGAAATTCTCCTTATTTTGCACGAAAAAATCTTTTTAATTTTCACTGAAAATTTCATTAAAAATCCACGGAAAATTCGAAGAGTTTACCGACGGACATTCAGAGGAATGTCACATGGAAATGCCGAAAAGATCAGATGAATTCAGAAGGAATTTAGAAAAAAAAATCTAGTTCTAGCTCAAGGGTTGAATAAATTCAGTCTATTTTTGCCGTAAATTAGATCGGTCATTGCGTTCCGATATAATGATCGAAATACCTTTTTACAGACACGTCAAAAACGCTGCCGCCACTAGAGAAAATTCAAACGAATGCTGCTATCGGGAGTTTTTTTTTAAGTGCGTATGAAGTCTAAAATGCGTTGCAGCTATCAATCGGCTAATGTTATTACATTTTTTTAATGTTTTTAAGATTCTAAGCCCGAGAGAAGACTTTTATAACTTTTGTAATAATTACATAATAATCTATATATATAAAAACCAATCTATGTATGTATGTTCGCTAACTACTTCTGAACCACTTGGCCGATTTCAACCAAATTTGGTACAGACATTCTCTATCCTCAGAGGAAGTTAACAAAGGGGTGGGATGGTCATGTAGAAAAGGGGAGGGTGGTGGGAGGGTTTTGTTCAGAAAACGAACAATTCTGTGTAACTTTCAACTCCCAGGACCGATTTCAACCAAATTTGGTACAGACATTCTCTATCCTCAGAGGAAGTTAACAAAGGGGTGGGATGGTCATGTAGAAAAGGGGGAGGGGTTTTGTTCAGAAAACGAACAATTCTGTGTAACTTTCAACTCCCAGGACCGATTTCAACCAAATTTGGTACAGACATTCTCTATCCTCAGAGGAAGTTAACAAAGGGGTGGGATGGTCATGTAGAAAAGGGGAGGGGTGGTGGGAGGGGTTTTGTTCAGAAAACGAACAATTCTGTGTAACTTTCAACTCCCAGGACCGATTTCAACCAAATTTTGTACACATATTCACTACGAGGAGGTAATCATATGGGAGGGATTTGGGAAAGGGGAGGGGTCTGGAGGGAGGGTTTTGTTTAGAAAACGGGCAATTCAAAGTAAATCATGAACCCCTGTACCGATTTCAACCAAATTTGGTACACACATTCTACATCATAAGGAAAAGATAACAAAGGGGATGGGATGGTCATTGGAAAAAGGGAGGGTATAGGGGAGGTGTTGTCTTTGGAAAACGAGCAACTCAGTGTAACTCCCAACCCCAGGACCGATTTCAATCAAATTTTGTACACATATTCACTATGAGGAGCCGATCGTACGGGAGGGAAATTTGGATAAGGGGGTAGGGGTCTGAAGGAGGGGTATTGTTCAGAAAACGGGCAATTTAGTGTAACTTCTGAACCCCTGTACCGATTTCAACCAAATTTGGTACACACATTTTCTATCCCTAGGAGAAGATAACAAAGGGGTGAAATGGCCGTTGAGAAAAGAGGAAGGGTAAAGGGAAAGCGGTTGTCTTTAGAAAACGGGCAATTCAGTGTAACTCCTGACCCCAGGACCAATTCTAAGCAGATTAAATGATTAAATCATTCAACTCTATGATTAAAGATTATGATTAATGAATTATAATTTTTGAAAATGATGACTGATAATGATTAATGATTAAATTCATTTTGACAATAATTAACGATTATGAATAATAGATGAAAAAACCGTTGGATTATGATTAACGATTACCGATCGTGATTAAATGTTGACACACTATGTGTATGGTTAATGATTAACGATCGATATGATTAATGATTGATGATTATGAATGATCAAATTGCATAGTGATCCATAATCGAGTAACCTTTATTCCAAATTTTAAAAGGTATGATAATTATATGATAATGATTCAAGATTAATAAATAAAAGCAAGGTATGCAATGATCCAATGTTCCAGCATAACTTCTGTACCCTTGCCCGATTTCAACCAAATTTGGAACCAACATCCTCTTTCTTAAGAAGGCGAAGATGACAGGGATCGATCAAATCAACGCTTCATCGAAATCATGGTTTGCCCAGAGAAAAGCAATGATTAAAGTGTTTCCTTCTGGACGGTAAATGTGATCATTTCTTTAAAATAGACGTTTTTCCGGAATAAGGCATCGGTGTATGTTTTTCCTTCTTTAGAAATAGACGTTTGCCCGGAATAAAGCGATTTTGGGTTTGATCCCATTTTCAAAATCAGTCAATGTTTTCAAATGTAATCTACCTTCTTTTAATCAAATGATGAAATATCAATAAGAAAACACAATTATCCTTTTGACCTATTCCAATTCCGATGGTGAAAAAACTGCGAATTAAACTGGCAACTCTGAGCAAGGCCGGGTACATAAAGCTAGTCTATATATATAAAACCAATCTATGTATGTATGTTCGCTAACTACTTCTGAACCACTTGGCCGATTTCAACCAAATTTGGTACAGACATTCTCTATCCTCAGAGGAAGTTAACAAAGGGTGGGATGGTCATGTAGAAAAGGGGAGGGTGGTGGGAGGGTTTTGTTCAGAAAACGAACAATTCTGTGTAACTTTCAACTCCCAGGACCGATTTCAACCAAATTTGGTACAGACATTCTCTATCCTCAGAGGAAGTTAACAAAGGGGTGGGATGGTCATGTAGAAAAGGGGAGGGGTGGTGGGAGGGTTTTGTTCAGAAAACGAACAATTCTGTGTAACTTTCAACTCCCAGGACCGATTTCAACCAAATTTGGTACAGACATTCTCTATCCTCAGAGGAAGTTAACAAAGGGGTGGGATGGTCATGTAGAAAAGGGGAGGGGTGGTGGGAGGGGTTTTGTTCAGAAAACGAACAATTCTGTGTAACTTTCAACTCCCAGGACCGATTTCAACCAAATTTTGTACACATATTCACTACGAGGAGGTAATCATATGGGAGGGATTTGGGAAAGGGGAGGGGTCTGGAGGGAGGGTTTTGTTTAGAAAACGGGCAATTCAAAGTAAATCATGAACCCCTGTACCGATTTCAACCAAATTTGGTACACACATTCTACATCATAAGGAAAAGATAACAAAGGGATGGGATGGTCATTGGAAAAAGGGAGGGTATAGGGGAGGTGTTGTCTTTGGAAAACGAGCAACTCAGTGTAACTCCCAACCCCAGGACCGATTTCAATCAAATTTTGTACACATATTCACTATGAGGAGCCGATCGTACGGGAGGGAAATTTGGATAAGGGGTAGGGGTCTGAAGGGAGGGTATTGTTCAGAAAACGGGCAATTTAGTGTAACTTCTGAACCCCTGTACCGATTTCAACCAAATTTGGTACACATTTTCTATCCCTAGGAGAAGATAACAAAGGGGTGAAATGGCCGTTGAGAAAAGAGGAAGGGTAAAGGGAAAGCGGTTGTCTTTAGAAAACGGGCAATTCAGTGTAACTCCTGACCCCCAGGACCAATTCTAAGCAGATTAAATGATTAAATCATTCAACTCTATGATTAAAGATTATGATTAATGAATTATAATTTTTGAAAATGATGACTGATAATGATTAATGATTAAATTCATTTTTGACAATAATTAACGATTATGAATAATAGATGAAAAAACCGTTGGATTATGATTAACGATTACCGATCGTGATTAAATGTTGACACACTATGTGTATGGTTAATGATTAACGATCGATATGATTAATGATTGATGATTATGAATGATCAAATTGCATAGTGATCCATAATCGAGTAACCTTTATTCCAAATTTTAAAAGGTATGATAATTATATGATAATGATTCAAGATTAATAAATAAAAGCAAGGTATGCAATGATCCAATGTTCCAGCATAACTTCTGTACCCCTTGCCCGATTTCAACCAAATTTGGAACAAACATTCTTTTTCTTAAGAAGGCGAAGATGACAGGGATCGATCAACTCAACACTTCATCGAAATCATGGTTTGCCCAGAGAAAAGCAATGATTAAAGTGTTTCCTTCTGGACGGTAAATGTGATCATTTCTTTAAAATAGACGTTTTTCCGGAATAAGGCATCGGTGTATGTTTTTCCTTCTTTAGAAATAGACGTTTGCCCGGAATAAAGCGATTTTGGGTTTGATCCCATTTTCAAAATCAGTCAATGTTTTCAAATGTAATCTACCTTCTTTTAATCAAATGATGAAATATCAATAAGAAAACACAATTATCCTTTTGACCTATTCCAATTCCGATGGTGAAAAAAACTGCGAATTAAACTGGCAACTCCGAGCAAGGCCGGGTACATAAAGCTAGTTTGCATATAAATAGAAGTTTGATTGTCTTCAAGTATCTTCAAATAAGTAGATAAGTCTTCAAATATTTTGAAAAGTCTTCAAAATGTCTTCACGAAGTAAATGTCTTCACAGAGATTCAAATGTCTTCAAATTGAAGACATGTCTTCAAATCTGGCATCTCTGCTTACACCTCTCACTAACATGCTTGCATTTGGTGTTCCTGCTCACCTTAATAACTGTCATTGCTCTACAAACTGTATTGACCTCTGCAGCAGTGCAGCCTTGCATCAAGGATCTGTTCAAATATTACGTAACGCAGTAGGGGTGGGGGGTAGTTAAAGTTTTATTACGAATTGTTACGAAAAAATAGAGGTGGTGGGTGTCTCAGAAAATAATGCTACGCGTAACATTCTTATTTTCAAAATAATTCGATTCCAAAATAAATATACAAAAATAATGTTTTTTTTCGAGATTTTTTTGTTTGCCGTGTAATCTAAAAATAACGCCCAACCCTACGCACAATTTTTCTTGTTCTGTTTTAATTACATTTTACGTATGCAGAAGCTATAAAATGTAATTTAGTGCCCAACTAGTGCAGCAAATATGCTTTGTATTGATTACGATAGATTCCATGGAAAAGTAAGCAATGGAATTATTAATATCGACTATTAACTTTAAACATTAATTCCACAACTATTTTTGTGCAAAGCAGATGGACAAGGAAAACTTATACCAACGGATTTATGACCAATTCTGCGCCGCAGACCGCGTCAAGTTCATAAAAGAATTGTAAGTACGATGTGCCGAATATTGGAGAGAGATAAGAAAGTAAGAGGACTTCATGAATCTCTACTCGGCCAAGGAACAAGAATTGACAGATTTGGTGACCGAATCGAGGAACAAGAATCTACGGGTTTTCAAGCAGTTCCCGACAACGAAACCAAGAATAAGTCTCAATCAAACAAATAATAATAAACGATCAGATGGAGCTGAGCCAGTCATGAACGATAGTGAACATGCGCCAATCGTTTTGTCAATTTCGACTCCCACATCGATCACTGAGAAATCAGCGAAAGCAGCTGATTGTGAACCTGGACCAAGTGGTGTTACTCCGCCGTTAAGAATGAGTTGGCCATCGTGAATGCTGATATCACAAATTTACTATTGCGGCAGTACAAGGAGATAATAACCGTCGATCAGCTTCTTGATCTTGAAAAGTTTAAAAAGTCTGAGGATCACCTTGAAAAAAAAAACTTGAAAAAGCTCATTGACGGTCAACTACGGCAGCAGACGTTTCGTGACAATCTGAATGAAACAGAAACTCTCGGAGCATTCGCCTGCAAAAGCATCAAAGCTCAACAGCTGTTCAGGAAGGCCGCGGAAGTATGAAGCAGTATGAAGCAGAAATAATGGATGCCATCATTGATATCGCTCAGAACGGCTCATCTACGGTCAAAACTTTGGATGCCCTAGTAGAACGACTGAAGTAAGTGTTATGATTATGTGCTTCTGTGCCTTTGTGCTAGCATTACGAATGCCCCAATACCTTAAAAGTTTCATTAATAAATGCCTTTTTTGAAAATGTAAATGCCTTTTGTATGTTAAGCAACTATTAAACGATCACTAAAGTAGACATTTGATATCTTTTTTTTTACTGGAAGTCGCTTATATTAACCACTTTTGGATGTTGTGTGGACTGACGATGTTCTGCCCAAGATTGTGTGAGCTGACGAAGTGACGACCTATTTCAGCGACCTTCTCTGCAGGAGTTATCAAGCGATCCTTAGAGCCATTATTGTCTAGTGGGATCAAAGGTGGAATGGGCCGAGGCTTGGATTTTAGTATTTTAGTCATTTTCCAGAACGGCTTAGCATAATCTGGGAGAGTGTGTGCGGATCTTATTCGAGAAATCGTTATTTTTGAGGTCCACCTGGCGTTGATAATTTTTGTGATTCGATAGCAGCGTGCTTTAAGCTCAGGCAGTCCAGTACGCTGAAACTGCCTGCGAGTGACATTTCGCAATCGAATCAAATCTTTGGTGAGTGTATCGATGTTTAAGGAGTTGCTTACCTGCCGAGCCGTTGGGACAAGCTGCTCTCTGGCCACCGAGATTACCTTTTCGATGGCGCACAGCTGGCGGTCGATACTTTTCGGCGTCTCCGGACGCACCTCGTAATCGATGGTGTTGTCGACGCATTGCAGGAACCGCTGCCAGTTCACTCGATGGTAGTTTTGCTGTAATCCCGATTGACCGGGGAGCCCACTTCCGACACCACCGGATAGTGATCCGAGTTGAGCTCCTGGTAGACAACCGGCTGCGAGACGTGGTCGTTCATGTTGGTAATGTATAGGTCGAGGGTTGCGTGGATACCGGACCGACTCAGCCGAGTGGGGGAATCCGGGCTCAAGATCGTGTAGTGGCCTTCCTCCATGTCGTTGCTCCAGATGGTGCCGTTCCGATTGCCGCGACTGTTGCCTCAGGCTTGATGTTTGGCATTCAAGTCGCCGGCAATGATATACTGGTCTTGCCTTCACGTCAGTTTGACAATGTCCTTCCGAAGGGCAGCCGATGATCCTTAGCCGGTTTTGGCTTGAATTGGACAGTACGCCGCGATGAGCGCGTTTGTGCCGACCGAAGTGGTGATTTCGACACCTATGGCCTCGATGACACTGAGCTGGAAGCTTGGAAGCAGACGACAGTTGATGTTTTAGCGAAGAGCGATGGCAACACCGCCTCCCACCGCGATGCGGAAGCCCGGGATGTTGACGTTCACCTCCGGTTTTAGGTGCGTTTCGGTGATGAACGCCACGTCTATTTCCTTCTCCTTAAGGAAATCCTTCAGCTCAATTATTTTGCTCTTGAGCGAGCAAGCGTTCCAGTTGACCAGGCCCACCCTAGCAGCCATTTTCGATGATGAACATGCCAAGAGTGAAGACCTGGTCGAAGCGGGTTTTGCAGCCGCGCAGCCGAGTGGCGAGCTGCGCGAAGATCGGCATCAGTTGCTCCGGAGTGTACAGCGAAGCAGATTCTTCCGGTGGGACGGCTTCGTTCTCCGACTGCCGATGGAACCCAGGAGGAGGGAGCGGGGGCCATTCGCTGGTGGATGGTGCCGACGATGTTGGAGCTTGGACCGATGCAGCTGCCGCTGCCAGTCGCTTGTGCGGCTGTAGCGGTGGGAACATTGGAATCACACGACGGGGAGCCGGGATGGCTGGAAAGTTCACCTCGTTGATTACAGGAACACGGTTCTTCTTCGGCATGGTCCTGGTGGAAGCCTTCTTCCGGATTTCCAGGAACTCGGCTCGCTTTGGGCAGCCCTTTGTGGTGGCCCGATGTTTGTCGCCACAGTTGGCACACTTGGGATCGGCCACCTCCATTTTGCCGCACTCATCAGTCAGATGGGGTTCGCCACACTTGTTGCAGCCCGGCTTCATGCGGCAGTTCCTGGTGCCGTGCCCGAAATTGAAGCATTTGGTGCACTGCGTGACGTCGCGGTGCACTGGCCGATATAGCTCCCAGTCAACGATGGTGTAATTTATAACGCCGACCAGCTTCAGGTCCTTCCACGTGGTGGAGCCGTGCTCCAGGTGGACCAGGTAAAGCTGGTCGCGATATCTCCTCGTCTTGTCGTGACGAGCGATCTTGTGCACGGCCACCGGTTTCAATCCGCAACTTTCGAGCTCAGCTTTTAACTCCTCTTCCTTCATGTCGTGGAGTCCTCGCAGCAAAGCCTTTAGTGGCTTCGTGCCGGGGTGGTCATGAGTGTAGTACTCATACTTGTGGACTTCAAGGAACTCCACGACGGATTGATGATGGTCCTTGTTTGTCGGCATCACTTTCACGCCCTCGCTGCAGAGCCGAAAAGTACATTTCAGCCCTTTAGCGATCAGCTGGCGAATTTTTGGGCGCAAATCCGGTGGATCGCCCTTGACAAACACGGGCGGGCACTTCTCCTTCTGCTCCGGTTGCACCTGCGGCAGCTGCGATTGCTGCTTCTTCCTCTTTTTCGGCGGATTGCCGGCGTCATCAAGTGGCAACGGAGAGAACACGTTGCTCTGCAAAAGCTGCTTGGAGGGGTTACCCGCGCCTCCAAGAGCAGTGCGCTTAGGCACTTTTCCAGCGACCGAATCGGCCACCGAGTCTCCCATGGCGGGTCCGGGAGAAAATAACTCCAACGCGACAAGCGAAAACGTAAACAGCGAACGAACGAGAAAAAACACTTCGAAAAAATGCGCGAGCAAAAAACACGTCCGTACGTGTTGCTGTCTCCAGATGATTTTTGATGACTCACACGCGGCAGACACTGCTTATTTTATACACAAATAAAATCTTGCGGTTGACCAAAAGCCCCGCAACCTACAGCTATCTGATGCCTGTGTTGGGAATGCATGAACAAGATTGATTCAGAAAATTTTACTGGGTATGACAAGAGTTTAAATTTTCAACAGTTTATCGCAAATAATATTGAGTGTCAACAAAACTAATAAATTGCTGGAGAGTTTTTGAGTCGATTGATGTGTGAATCTCCAAAATCCATCGAAAGATAAAGGCGTTATTATCGTTTAAAATCTTACATGATTTCGTGATGGTCCCCAATTTTGGATTCTAATTTGACACCCAGTACCTTCGGGTAAGACGTTGTCCAACGTCAAAAAATCACAAAAATAAGAAACAAATTAATTTTTTTTTTCATTGATTTGTTTTTCATGGGATGAATATCGGAGTTATGAGATCAAGTCCAGGAGCTCCCGTGTTTCTATGGCGCGATACAATAATTATGTAAGGGGCTTTTTGGGTTTGTTCAACTTGTTTATATAAAGCGTAAAATAATAGTAGACCCGCTCCCCTTGAGCCCCTACGTAACTAGTGTACAGATGTACGACCTTTATGAATTCCAGGGATATGGACTTTTTGAAAACCATAAAAAATAAAATATATTGGCGATGCGCTCCTTTTCATTAGTTATCCAAATTGACGATTTGTCACAAGAAGCCCCATAGGTAGATCCTTTTCCTGTTACCCATGAGGGCGTGGTACATGTAAAAGAATCTGTCCCAAACTTTACTCAACAAAGCTCACACCTGCCATTAACGAAGTGGATGTAATGAATTGCGAACAGTGATTGGGCTCTTTATTCAGGACAACAAACGTGATCATCAAAAAATATTCAAAATATATTCAATATGGTAGTATCGTTATAAGAACAATATAGACTGAATAGCACTAGTCGTTTGGAATTTCATGGTCAAATATAATGACGTCTATTTAAGGAATAAAAGTCCCTCAAATTAGTATTTTTTGCAATCATATCCTACATCCGCGATTATGCATTTTTGGCACTAACCCCAGAGACCAGCAAAGGTACCCCCAGGGGTACATGTACCCCAGGTTGAGAAACGCTGGTTTAGATAAAACAAATTAAACAATGCAAAAACAATAGAAATTGTTGTTTTGTGTTTCCAAATGTATGAAAAAAAAACATGATTTGCCTACTGTTACGGTAACTAACAACCCTATATTTCTATAGTAAAAGTCTCACTAACAATTAATTTTATGGTGTTTCACAATAAATTGTATTGTATTTGAATTGCAAAATTCGCTATATTTTTAATTGTTATTTTAATGTATTCTCTCGTATTGTAACAAAAAAGTTTTTGTTTTTTTATTGTACTTTTTATTCGGGAAGACATCAGCTCTTCAAGTGCGTCGCGAAACACAACCTGATACCCCCTTTCGCGTGATGTTGAGAAATATGGCTGTTGCGGTAAGCATAGAGGAAGGTCCGTTCCCTTTGTTTTCGTATACACCCATTGTGTTTGTGGAATTTGAGTTTGCTGTTGGAATTCGGTGCAAAATCCTGCAATGGTCTAGCGCAAACCTTAGCTGAAAGCGCCAAGTTCCACATGCCAAGCCTAACTTCTCGCCCCACACCGGATGAGCAGTTTGAGATACGAGTTTTCTTTCCTTTTGTTCACATCCGGACTTCGAACTCCGTAGCCCAGTCCGGTCCCATCGGTGAGCGTGTGTGGGCCGTTCTGGCCGGAGAAATCTAGATGAGATTCATAAATATTTCCCCATTTCGATCTCCGACCGCTCCCTGGCGGACGACCGCTCTGGCTGCTGTCTGGAATAAGGGTTCTGCCTATTCTGGCTTTTGTGTTTTTGTAGTTTTACTCTGGCTGGTTCCGGATTATCAAATGAGGCAAGGGTGGCTCGATAGCTGAACTGAACTCGTCCGTTAGCAATTCTCAGTGTTGGCGGTCGGGCTGAACTGGGACCACGACCGCTGCTGTCCTTTCTAAATTAGTGGGTGGAGAGATCACGTCCTTCCATAACGCCATGCATGGCACAGGCACAGTTCAGATGCCAACATGGACGAAGCACAATATGACTGGCCGAACGCCAACTGTGGAATGTAAATGAAAGGGTTGAATAAAGATATTGTGTTTTGATTTATGCTTCGCACTTCCATTTTCGGTCACACATGTGACCAAACCCTCGGTCCTTTCCTGAGCAAACAGTAGTGAAAGAAGTTCATGTTCTAGCGGTTTGAGCTATAATTAAGACTGCATCTAGAAGACATTCATAGATTTCGAATAGGATCAACATTATTTTTTGCTTTCGATTGTGAAACACAGAAGTGAATAATATATCCCTTTTACTTAAGAACTGTCCGTTAGTCGGTGGAGTTTGCTCACTGGACATGGCTTACGAATTCCTGTGAGTTTAGTTGATTCTTACCATTCGAAGAAGCAGCCTGAATGAAAAAGCCAAAATAAATTGATATTCGTACTTCAGAGTTTTCAAATGTATTTTGGCTGTTAATAAATAAATTATACTTTTCATATAAATTATTGAATTCCATAACGACCAGGACGTGTTTCACTTGACATAATTTCAAGCTGTTCTGAAGAGATATAAATATATCGGTATATGGAGGGAATCCCAGCGGATTCCTATAATGGATTTGAAAAAAAAGAGTTCTGTTACCCTTTTTTCAATGGGTTTTGAATTATTTATTCTTTGAGAAACTTGGACTATTATATAATCTTCGTTAATAGCTTCAACACATCAAACGCGTTATGTTATTTTGGACCGCATTCTAAATTAATATCAGAAGACCTATACAATTCATACGAATCACGTTGCATGCGCCATGTCAAACATGACTTCCGATTCCAATCGGCAAAAGCTGTGTTCTTCCAATCTAAAGTGGGCGTTTATTCATTTCACACAGCCGTCAAATCGAATAATGACTACCCGCGCGAGCAATTGTTAATTTCCGTTCGATTCCACACCGCCCGTGTAGCGTGGCCGTAATTTCGAGTGGTCCTGTTCCCATTCGGATCAACCCAGAATGGGGCCCGGGGAAGGAAATGCATCCGATATGTCAACCAGGAGGACCATGTTGTCGATCCATGTCGGATAGGAACGCTGTGCAATCGCTGTTAATTTGTACCAACAGTTTTCGATATTGAGAATTCATCTGCGACAGCTTCCCAATCCGGAGCGCTAACTTGAATTTCAATCGGAGCTGCATATACCGTTTACGTTGTTCGAGGCTATTTGTGCGGGCAACCGTAGACAAATTGACGGGAGGGACGACAATTAAAAGCCAACCGCACCCACATGGAAATGAGGCGGATTGGAGTTTTACATTTGTTCGCCGAGAACGAATGGTTCGTCCGTTGTATGTTCCAATGGATGCTATATTCGCTGCTGGGGTTTTGGTTTGTAATGATGAACATGTTCCGGTGAAGTGTGTTTGCTTGTGATGATAAAGCTCGGATTGAAATTTGCTGATGATTCCGATTGGACGATTCATACATTTTTGTCATCATACGTTTTGGGTCGTTTTCCAAAGTGTTGTCGACAAAACGTTACCAGTTTTTTGTCCATACATGTATATGATTTTCGATTTAGATTTGTCCAAACCAGATGTTCTAAGTCCCCCAAAGTCTAAGCGGTTTGATTTCCAACCCATTGGAAAATTATCGATGGCCATCGTCGGCGAAAGCAGCGAATTCTGAATTTCATTTGGCGACTCTAGTTGACCAAAATGCTTTACTCAAAATAAATCGAACCTTTTCAGAATCAGTATTTTATACCAGAGAGTTAATTCAAAGAGAATTACATGTAAAGAAAAGTATTAAACAGCAACGAATAATTCTGTAACTCTGTCTGGGAGATGAGCTTCACTCTCACCAAGACAGGCTGAGTCTACTACTGAGGCTACTACCCAAGCCGCTCCTGGATGGACGATATGCAGAATAACCGCGATTTATAAGTACTGTTCTTACAATAGGCTGCCTGCAAAACAAGATTCAAATTCTGTTCGCTTCACACTTGTCGCTTGCTTACGATATCTATCTATTCTATTGTTCATTGCTCTGCTCCCTCCTACTTTGAGCAGTTAACCTTTTGTCTGTGCTCTGGGGTCAATATGACCACAGGCTACTTTGAAAGGCTGCCTTTTTTATTTTTCAACCGATTCTCGTAATTTTTGGTAGTTTGGTGAAACTCTCCGAGATATGTCCGCTATAGGTGCAATTCGATTGAAAAATCTATGTGCTTTGATATGATGCATTGTTGGAATTAGGCCGCTGCCCAAGATACTCTGATTTATGGAATATTGTACGTTGTAAATATTCTTATCGAACAAATTTGGAATTTGCAAAGATGATGCAAATATCGTCTGAAGAGAATGGACTGTCCTGTGGCGGGAAAGTAATTTTGTAATTTAAAAATAGGTGGCGATAGTGTGCTCACAATATTTTTATTGAAGTGGGTTGGACGCTATTAACTCGGTGGTAAAGACCGCCGAGATAGCGATCCAACAGAAAAGGCAAGGTATTTGATACTGTGCGTTGGTGACACTTGATGTGAAGAACGCATTCAACAGCACAAGCTGCGATCACATCGCGCTTACACCGGCTTTGCCTGCGATGGGCCTGTACCGGATTTTTTAAAGCTATTCCCAGAATCGTGGTGTTAAGATCGTCGGCTTCGCCGATGACGTAATCTTGGAGGTCTGCGGGGAGTCAACTTCCAAGGTAGAACTGACCGCAGCACACGCGATCAGCACGGTGGCGGATTAGATGAGCGCTAGAGGCCTGGAGCTTGCTCAACATAAGACGGAGGTGGTTATCCTCAACAACCGCAAGTCGGTTTAACATGCAATGATTTATGTGATCTCCTTGGGGTCGTAATAGACGACAAGCTGAGCTTCGCCAGCCATGTCGACTATGCGTGCAAGAGGGCTTCGACTGCTGTTGCGGCATTATCGAGGATGTCCAACAGTTCCAATGTGTGTGCCAGTAGACGTAGGCTACTGGCAGGCGTTGCCGTATCTATTCTTAGGTACAGTGGCCCGTCCTGGGCGAGAGCTCTGGGGGTGACCAGTTACCTGCGGAAGCTGGAGAACAAGTACCGCTTGATGTGTCTCAGTGTGATATTTGCCTACCACTCGATATCACACGAGACAGCCTGCGTGATTGCGAGCATGATGCCAGTCGGACTGGTCATCCGGGAAGACGAGGAGTGTTTCGAGCTACGTGGCACCAGAGTAGCCCGCGAACGCATCAGGGTGACTTCGGTTGCCAGATGGCAGCGCGTTTGGGATAACTCTTCTAAAAGTATGTGGACCCACCGGCTGATACCTAACATATCAAGCTGGGTGAGGAGACCCCATGGAGAATTTCACTTCCATCTGACACAATTCCTGTCAGGCCATGACTGCTTCCGGCAGTGCCTCCTCAGGTTTGGGCACGCGGAGAGCCCCGTCTGCCCTGACTGCCCAGGTGTTGATGATACTGCAGAGCACATACTGTTCATATGTCCTCGTTTCGACGGCGAAAGAAGAGTTATGCTAGACGTTTGCGATCGGGACACAACCCGGATACTCTTATCTGGAACTCAGTTTCGACTGCAACCACTCAGATTGCCTGCAGCTTGCAGAGAATCTGGCGCTCAGAGCAGCAGTCGACAAACGTGACTAATTTGTGATTGGAGTTACAGCGAAAACAGGTTAAGCGCGAAGAAGTGAATGAGAGGTTTGCACATGCCGAGGTAAGAGTGTCGTAGCGTATAACTGTTGGTGCCTATCGCTATCGACACCTCGAGGCTTGACAGATAAAAGTAGGGTAAGCATCCAAGTCAGCCTCGCATGACATGTCAGAAGTGAGAACTCAAGTAAGTTCCACATGGTGTGTCATAGCGTGTGTCAGAAGGAGTGGCAGGGTGTGCTAGAGTGAGCACCCAAATAAGTGGGAAGGTGGGAAGGGTCGACTTCGCGCCTGCTTCCCTCTGCACAACTGGTATCAAGAATGACCCCAAATTGACCTCTCTGCGATAGGGCCTATTCGCCAACACACAGAGGGACATGCCGACGCGGTGCCTACGCCTGCCCCAGCCTTGACGAGGACCCCTTTCCGTCCTCTGGCTCGGAACCCGCCCGGTTGACCGACGCCGCGAAAGCGACGATACCATGTTGTTCTTTGCACGGCCACTTGTTTGATAAATCGAGTTCCACCACAGGGTTCGAGTTCGACCACAATATCGAGTTCGACCACAGGGCATGACCACCGGTATGACCCATGAAGCCGACTCCGATCCCTTGGACCACCTCTATGTAGCTCCGAGACGATTTGGATGATATCCGATAAAACGGCGTTCCAGCCAACTTCATCTTTACACATCCTCCGAACTAGGTTGTCCGGGGTAGTGTCCAGACCACATGTGGCAAGCATGTGGTCACGCATTGCGCGAAAACGTGGGCACACGAACAACACGTGTTCCGCCGTTTCCTCTAAACCTGCGCACACCGGACCCCGGCGAGGCCGAGCAAGCCAGCTGCGTTACCTGCACTGTGATTTTGCAGCACGCTTAAACGCCGGGCACTTCGAACCCCCCATGGGATGCTTGCTGTTCACAGCTTTGCTGGAACAAATCAAACAATTGGGAGGGTTCGTGCAGCATTGTGCCTTATGTCTCTCCAATCTGCAGCGTCGGCAGAGATTGCTTCTGTCAGGGCCTTTGCAGTCCCATTGCTTGTGCCCCGGTTCCAGGCACTTGAAGCAAACTTCGGGTTGCTCGTATATCCCCACAGGGCATACCGACCATCCCACCTTAACGCTCCCTAACTTGACTACCTTGGAGGCGTCCTCTGCAGATAGCCGAACCAATGCTACCTGCGTCCCTGCCGGACCTTTCTGTAGCCGAACGGCTGCGGTGGGCATCTCCACTTCATACTGTCGCCGCAGTGCCGTGACGAGCTCTTCGACTTCGGTGATCTCGTCCAGGTCTTTAACCCTTAGATTCACCTCCGTCGTGAGTGCCCTCACCTTGACCGTCTCGCCTAGGACTTCCTCCGACAACTTCTTGTAGGCGGCGCCCTTTTTCGAGACGCCCCACTTTAGCTAGAGGATCATTTCGCCCATCCGGGTACGTCTTATTCGACGTACGTCGGCGCCGAGTTCACCGAGCATGACGCCACTCCTCATCGCCTTCAAAACGTCCGTGTTCTTAGCCTCGTCCGTCTTAATGACTAGGACATCGCCCCTGGAGCGATTGGCGCCTACCCTAGACTTCTTGCTACCCTTATTTGCCTGGGCCTTCTTTTCGGTCCTTGACGTCTTCGGTTTCCTCTTTTTTTATTTTTATTTATTTATTTATTTAACAATAATAATTCATAACTACATAAGTAATCTTCTAACGATTTTCAATGTATATGTGGCTATATATTGATAGCAACGTCTTTTGATCAACACCATTGTACATTTCAATACCGATTAAAGTGAATCTTGATCTTGTTCTTGAAAGCAGTTGAATTTCTTTCATTCCTGCAAATAACTGGCAATTCGTTCCAATATTTAACTGCACGATGACGAAAAGAATTCCAATTCAAATTACAATCCATTAGAAGTCCCAATTTTTTTACTACATCGGTGTAATTAATGGAATCATTTTCAACTACTACCAATGGAGTTACTGTTAGATTAGTACGTTTAGTGCGGAAGATAATAGATTGAGTTTTCTTCTAATTTAACACCAAACCGTTGCAGCAACACCACTCAAGTATATTACGGATGTCAGTATTGATCAGATTTACTAGTTCGTTGATACGTTCTGGAACTCCAGATATGTATAACTGGCAATCGTCAGCATACAAATGAAATTGGCAGAATGATATGCCTAGTGGTAAGTCATTAATAAACATAGAGAATAGTAATGGACCAAGAATAGATCCTTGAGGGACACCACTTGATACAGGGATTTTGTCAGATTGAATGTTACCGTAATCAACGTATTGGTATCGATTTGATAAGTAAGACCTTATCAAGTTTACAGAGAATGTATCTAGCATGAAATTTTGTTTTAATTTTCGACATAGGAGACGATGATCAATTGAGTCGAAAGCTTTACTAAAATCTAATAGAACCATGACCGTAATCATTTTGTTGTCAAGAGCTTCTCTTATGTCATTTTCAATTTTTGTTAATGCAGTAACAGTACTACACGCTTTACGGTAACCAGATTGAAAGGGGCACAATAACTGTTTTTGTGTAAGATAAAGACATAATTGATTTGAGATAAGCGACTCGAACACTTTAGAGAGAGCACATAGAATGCTTATCGGACGATAGTCATTCTCAAATACAGGATTATCAATTTTACCTATTGGGATAATCTTTGCAATTTTCCAGTCCATTGGAAACTCGGAAGTGGTGATACAGCAATTGAAAATATCGGTGATGTACGGTAGAGTGACGCATAAAGATGATTTGAAGATACTCAACGGAATCAAATCATTGCCAACAGCATCGCAAGCTGCAGACGCGAATGTTCTTGACCAGGGTCCAGGAGGCGTCACCCCCCTCTATTTACCTGGTCGGGGGCGGCTGAGAACTCTCAGCCTGCCGTATCCCCTTACCACCGACTTTCCTGGGTGAACGGACCTTTCCAGGTCCTTCCTCCCCCGGTATTGGAGGTACCTGGCCGGGGTTCAGTTTCCCAGCCCCGCTACCCTTGTTCGGGGTAGTAACCCTCCGCGTTTTGGAGCGGCCCCCAAGGGAGCTCGTCCCCTGGAGACTGTCTCCCCATTTTGTGTTATGGTTGTTGAATCGTTGGGAATGACTTAGCTGATTTTTGGTCCCTACATTACTAGTACTCCCTGAATTGTTTCCAGCACAGATTCTTTGGTCCTCTTAAAGGAATACTGCTGTCCCTTACCACGTGTCGCAATGAAATGCATTGGAATCAGCGGCCCGGCGCTGTTTAGGGTATGATCAGCTGTTGAACTCTTGGCACGTTTCACCAATTTAATCGCGAAGACATTCAGCTAATAAGCCTCTAGTTTGCCTCCCCGATCCGCATCATCTTCAGGTAGAATGTAGTTTTTGATCTACGGCGCACAGAAAGTTTCCTTGTTTTGGGTTTCGTCGGTTCAATCTTGAATTAGCAACTCAGTTTTTGTTAATTTCTGAGAGTAATACGAATGAGCACCTGATTTGAAAATATTGTTTAAATTGAAACTATTACCTAGGTTTCAGATTTTGATTAATCAAATCATACCAATAAATCCTGTTCTTTTTATTGTGGCCCCTGAGTTTGATCCTGGTTTTTATTCCAGAAGGTCAAGTCGAGTTCAATCAATATTATCTGCATTCTTAATGTGGTTTTTGCCTTTCTCGTATACTACTTAAGTATACGGAAAGGCTATAGAACTGCTCCAAAACCGAACTTTTTATAGAAGGCTCGGAGACCCATAGTGTTATATACCAATCGACTCAGCTCGACGAATTGAGGTGATGTCTGTATGTGTGTATGTGTGTGTGTGTGTGTGTGTGTGTGTGTGTGTGTGTGTGTGTGTGTGTGTGTGTGTGTGTGTGTGTGTGTGTGTGTGTGTGTGTATGTGTACAAAAATGTGAGACACGTTTTTGGGCATTTAGCATCATCCGATTTGCTCGCAACAAGTTGCATTCGACGCGGAATACAGTCCCATTGGTTCCTATTTGAAATTAGATCGAACGAACTTTGCGTTTCGGAGTTATGGCCAAAAACTGTTTTAACGTGCACAAAAAGCAAAACGCTCTGCTCTGGATTCGAACTCGTGACCTCTGAAACGGGAAGCGGTTACTACACCACTGTACCATCGATACACATAACATGTGAGAAGATACGTACAAATATAAATCATCGAATTGGGCATATATTCATTGCCTCTATAAGCAACAGAATTCATCCTGCTAGGGTACCGTTTCCTATACTGGAAGAATTAATGGATTGAGAAAAGAAAATATTAATTTTTCTCGTTGGTTATTAAAATATACAGTTTCAATACATTAACTTAGAACAAGATGCCGTGGTGAGTATAAGCCGTTTGGCAGCGCAGTATCATTACTTGACACTTTACCGGTCGCTACTAAACGCGCTGCTAAAACAGTAGCGCAGCTGACAGGTGATCAAATTTGGTAGCGCGATAACAGCGCTGCTATTTGACGAACTATTAAACGTCACCGGTACGGAATGCAGCCACCAAAATGATAACCGAAAATAGCGACCGGTGCGAAAAAGAGTGACTAAACTAAAATGACAGAGCAGCGAGGGTGATCGAAACACTCGCACCCAGTAATTATGCTCTAATATATAAATTATTGAAACCGCTTGGATACGATGTTCATTTATTGGAGATAAAAGACTATGATGCGAGGAAATCAATGCAAAATTGTATTGGTATAATAACATAATTACATCCAAACTTAAATAAACATTTGTGTATAATAATGTGAAATATCAATAAGAAACCCTCAGGTTACGGGTGCCCTATGCAAATTGCTAACAGTAAACTTTTTAGGATAGGATATCCGTTCAGTAATTAAAAATCCTCTTCTCTGCTAAACGTTGACATAACTTTTCTCATGTATTTTTGCTATCAAGCGCAAAGAAAAGCACAAATACCCTACATAACAGCCTGTAAATAATCCTCATGTAGCATTTTCAAAAAGCATCGTGCTTTGTTCAACACGTTCAACGCTCTCCCGTACGAATTCGCCTAAAAGAAGGAATGTGCCGTCGCGCAGTGGTGGTCCCCCATACAAATGCTCGACTAAACCTACGATTGCGCTTATAATTTAGCAACAGTAATCTTGTAACGCTGAATTCATTTTGAAATTTAAATAGTTATCCGACATATGCTATGCTATCCAAAGACTTACGGAAACCCATGACTTAGGATCTGCAGCCACAGTAGCGTCTTAATTCTAACCTTGAAACAGTAAATTTTCCGCTTTGGTGCAGCAAGGCGCAATTCGCCAAACTAACCACTGTTAAGTAGACAAAATATATATTTCAATGCATGATATCAGTTCTTTCCGAATCTTTCCCGATAAAAAATTTAGTCAAATTTAATTTTCCCATACATATATGTTTAGGAGATACTTTACAGCATCAACTTGAGCCAAGTCACCAAAAATTAAATTTACCAACTACAATTAATAAATTGAGGAATTATCCTTGACTAAATGTGCAAAATTAAAATAATATCAGCTTCACGAAAGAACGATTTGTTTTAGGTTTTGTCTGGGTTTCCGCCACTGTGGATCGGTCGGCTTTACCATCGTAGCATCAGCGGCAAGCCGTGCTTCTGTGCTTCTGTTCTATTTTTACGCATATGCATCTTTCTTTCGTTCAATCGGCATATGGGAGCGCAGCTGGTGTGCGTGAGGACGCTATGCAAGTACCTTTCGGCGGGAACGAACGGCACTGCGCATTCGCTTCAGTCTCTTGCCGTCGGATGAATATTTCCGTAGGAAGCATCACCAACACACATCGCATTGCGTGCGGCAATGTTCTATTTTTAGCTCAGCTGGGTTGAATGTTGATCCGAGCAAATGAGATTTGGGGAAACTGGTTCAAGAGTATAACGAAAGAAAAAAGAAAAATTTGGATGCCTGCGCGGAAATAACGCGCAGAGGGAAATCCCCGGTCTTAATTCCTTGGATATAGCGTCTGCTGCCCCATAAACTCGCAAACTTCTAATTTTATTGAAAATTATATCTTTTCTATTCAGTAATACATCTTTTCTTTGTGCATTGAAGCAATCGAATATAACTTTCCACTTATGTTTACTCTCTATTGAAACTCGGTGGGCAAGTTTGATTACTACCAAGGTAAATCAAAAGCTATTTTGTTTCTGCTAACAATCATTACAGAAAACTGTTGAGTACATATCGATTCCCAATTTATGCATTTATGTTTCCTTTCCTACCTCCTTCATCATCTAAAGTTCAGACCTGAATTCTTTCAAATATCCCAAATAATCAGATGGATTCAATTATAGAAATGTCATGAATATAAATATAAACATTACACAGCATTAGGTTCCATTGATTATTAGCATGGAAAATGTTAAATACAAAAATTTTGTTTGAGTTTTCTAGTATTCAAAACTTTTTTTGCAATGCGTAATATTATACCACACTCCTAGAAAATATGAGTTTTGAAAAAAAAAAGATAGCTAACACGAGAGCCGAACATAAATCCTCTGATTGAGAGCCTATCACATTACCCCTGAGCTATCTTCGTTACTTGAGAGGGTAGTGTTCGAAGAACAAGAGGCTACGCGATCTGTAATAAATAACTATTTCACTGCATCAAGACATCGGCTGCTTGTGCATACGTGCGGTAACGCACCGGGTGCTGTGCTTTGGTTCGGTGGCATTTAATCGGACGTTGAAAAATATAAACCGTTTGAACTCAAGTCCCGAAAATGACTCATATTCCGAACACTCGCATTTAAATGGCTATATCAACCTTATTCGCGGAGAAATTGTTCACATCTTTGAGAGCCTTGGAAAATGATCACGAAAGTTGTAATTTTGTTGCATGGCACAATACTAATGATCGAAAACATCCTTGCCAAAAGATATTTTAGTTACTAGATAAAGATTGTCGCTGTCGTCGCTGTCCGGAACATCTTTTGCTGGCGAGGATAGGGGAGCTAAATGTCAAAGAAGGAAAATCCATACGATTTGACAGCTTGGTACCCAACATGTTCCGGACAGCAGAACAAAGGGAACCGAAGCGACAATCTTTATCTAGTAACTAAAATATTTTTTCCTTGCCACAATCCATAACAAATTACACGAAGGCAAGCAACGATTTTCGATTTTCTGATAGTATATCAGGTATGTAATCATTACGATATAAATTATTGCACAATATGAGCTCAAAAATGCTGATTTTGGTAACACTAGCTCTGTCACGCGTAATCTATCAGATTTTGAACTTGGATAGTTTACCTGTAGAGTGATCTGATAAATAGTTTTGGATCACTTTAGAAATCAAAATAATCAATTTTAACCATACATTCATAATTACTGCGAATTGCTTTCCATATAAAGAAAAGCAACCCCAGTAGAATTCTGATCAGATTTTTTTTTTAAATCAGATCAAATTCATAAATCTTGTTGAAAAGTGTTTGAATGATAATGACAAAAACGGAACTACTCATCAGCAAAAATTGACCTTTCCCGTCAAAAATTTTTATTCGCTCAAGTATTTTTTAAATTTAAAACAAAAATCGAAAAAGTGCTGTTTTTTAAGATTGGCCCGATTTTGAACGAACATCGAGTGATTTTTTTCAGGCCGGTTCACAAGTGCACACGTTTTCGGGTTTTTGTTTTCGACTTAATAGTTAGAGGCTTCAAAGAACCCATATTTTCTTTGGGAAAGTTGACCTTAAATAAGCCAAAGAATCGACTGAAACAATGAAACGAAATACAATTTTTGACGGGGATGGTCAACTGAATTTTTATCTATATGAAGAATCATATTATTCAAAACAACAATTTCAGCTGGATTCTGGCTTCAAAACGGAAAGCACTCGAAAGTTTGACAACTGGAAACATTTTGTTTTTTCTCACCACTCACCATTCAATGCAAACGATACGAACTTTCAGAAGGAATGTGTGTATGTGCATGTGTGTGCGTGTGTGTGCAAAAAAAATCTAACTCATTTTTCGAAATCTTATCCTGAACCGATTATTTAAACGGGGAATCCTGTCCCATTGTTTCACATTAAAAATCAGGCCGAACTGGGGAATGGGCTCAAAAGTTATGGCCAAAATACAATTTTTTATACTATGTCTGAAACTTGATTTGTGCAATTGCACAACCTCATCACATTTTCCGGGCACTTAACCTCATCCGATTTGCTTGTAACAAATTGCATCCGGCAGCAATTATTACAATGTGTATAAACAAATGTGAATTTTCAATTCTATCTATCTTTATTTATCTATCTTTATTTACGAGATTTTCGACCCTAGGCCGGTTCATCTGGTATAAACAAATGTGAAAAATAATTCTTATTCACAATTGTTATTTTAGACTTTTCATATATGTTTATCAACCATTTTGAACGAGCGAGAAAGGCATCATCACCGCTAGGTGGATTAATCTGGGTTTTTTTTTAATATAAGCAGCCGCTTGTCTGATTTCGTTTAAATAATCTTTGACCCCTCTTCCAGTCCTTATGGCCGAGCTGTTTGTGGATTTTATTCTGACTGTAGGCAAGCGGGAGCCACTTGCACTTCGGACACCCGATTGATTTGACGATGTGACTCTCAGTTGTGGTTCGTATTCGGCCTACTTCGATGGCTTCGAAGTAATTGAAAATAAGTTTTATATAGTAAACGGTTAGTGCAGTTTCACTGCCACATATTTGCCCTCTTCTCAGGATTTTTTTTGTATCATGTCATACAAAACCATGCTTCTTTATTACAGCGAAGATAAAATAAATGAACCCTACAAACTCGGCTGATGGGAATTCGATTATAATTTCATTATATAATAAATCTGTAAATGTGTTCACTATAATTATTGTATCGTGCATATTAACACGAAAACTATATAATTTTATCATGCTCTACTGTGTATACCAAAATGTGAGCCCGTTAACTATATTTGACAATACAATACTCGCTTAACAATAGTGAGATAAAGTTGAGTAGTATACTTATCACCGAAAAAAGCCAATAAATTAATTTCGATTCGAAAAAATAATGTTTCCATTTTTAGTTTTTGGACCTATGCCGGGTATGTGGCAGCAGCCAAAGAAAATTATCTCACAAAAACCAGATGTTGTTGCTGTTAGGGTAAAGGTCCTTTACAAGATCATTTTTTCAAGACAGGCAGGCAGAAACTTGCCTTCGGCTGTATAAGTGAGCGTAGGATGATAAATGAAGAGGCTATAGCGCCGCCTAGGAATCGAAGCTGGTTTCGCCAATGACAATCAGACTTATGGGATTCGTGATACGGATTCACTTTTTAAAAAAGACTTAGTAACTCTAAAACACTTTTATTAATAATACTAACACAATACAGCACCACCGGTGATTGTCCAAAGCTGCCAAAGGAAAGAGAACGCGCCACGCGTTCGCGGGTTATTATAATGGACAAACTGCTGATCTAGCAGTTTGGGTCGTCCACGTTGTCTGACTGCAATTGGTGCACCTGAGTGGCACGATGTTCCGATGTTTCCATAACGCCTCACCTTTTAGTTTGAAAGCCGTCCTCGGCTTTCTTCTATTGTTGTGGGATAAGTGGTATATCTCTTGACTCGGGACATCCATCAGTTGCTAGGCTGAAATTGATATGAATATCTTCTTTTGTGTTAAGTGTGAGATGTTTTCTCCAACTAAATATTTTAAAGATGATGGCTATGATCAGGCCCAGGATACATATGATTATAACTGTTGTTGATAATGAGGTTAACCATCCAAACATATGTAGTTTCCAATGCAGATTGTTCGTAGTTAAGTTGAGATGATCTATCTGGTTTCTGTGTTCTAAATGCATCTCTTGCAGATGCTGTAACGGGATATTGTTTATCAGTATAGTTGGACTGACCTTAATTCCTGTGGTAGGGATGAATGGTTGAATTTCCAAGTAGGAGTTAGCATACTCCTCGTCGTCCAGCTTCACAGTACAATTGGAGTATTGTATGAGGAATGACCCATTGAGTAATCGTTCGGATGAACAATTTGATGAAAGTATAATGTTGGATCCTGTAACCATGATGTTGCCTTCTGTGATTTTACGAATAGTTTTAGCTTCGTAAATTCGTTCCATAGGACATTTGGCTGTGTGTTGTCCTGAAACTAATTGTATAATGCACTCCGTAGGCGGTTCCAAGTTGCTGGAGGAACATATAGAGAGATCTTTCATCTTTGGACACGGGTTTTTTGACATAAATACGTTCTGCCCTTCAATATAAAATTGTGCCGTGAGATGAATTCGTAAATTATTGGCAATTACGGGTTCAATCAAACCAATTTTGTATTGCACATCCTTGAGTTTTGGTATTTTGAGTATATACATGAACATCTCGTTGTTATATACTGCGTACGCGCTAGCAATGTTCAACATATCGTCGACCGAGTTCAATCGAAAACCGTTATCGTTGAGGGTATGGCGAATAACCGAAAGTTCTTCAGGGTGGATGATGCGGCTGCTTGGGATGCTTCGTCCGGCTAGTGTTATAGATTCTTCAATTATCTCTAAATAGTATAATAATTCATCAATCTCAAATATGAAATTCAAAGAGTCTAAACTATCGAATGTTACTTTTTCCAAATTCTGCTCGTTATCTAACAGTGAATTGAAAGTTTTTGTCAAGTTTCTCATACGTTTCTCAAACAAGTGATTTATCTGAATTTGTTTATTATTTTCATCTACCAAGGAGTTAAGAGAAGAGTTTATGACTTTAAGATCGTCGGCGTCTGGACTTCCAGAAATGTATTTCCACGCTCTACCTAATGATTCCCATCGTTTGATTCGCTGTGGTCTAATTCTATTGAACGACAGATTAAATCTGCCTATTTTTCTCCTGATAGATATCTCGAAAAGTTCTGATTAAGCTTTCCGGTTTGGGCTACATTATTGTACACATCTATTGTCGATTCAATGGTGGTAAGGTTTATCGGATGCATTATTCTGAAAAAGCTGTTACTGATCCTAGCTTCTCCTAAGGGAATCATTATGATTGGATTTTGTTTTACATCGTGTAGTCGCAAATCCGTTAGAGTCGTCTGCGTCAGTATACCGAGCCATAATCTGTAAGGAAGTCGGAAAGCAAGTTTTAGTCAGTTTGTTACTTCTTTGTATCTTTTTTATGAATTTTGATTCCTGTTGCGTCTGTAATTGTTTTTTCGTTTTGTTCTTTGATATCTACTAGTCTATATCGGTTGCTAAAAGGAGAGGCTTTTCCCTTCGTCTTAACTAAAACCGTATCGTCTTCAATATCCTCATAGTCTTTGTCCTGTATTTTAAATTTGGAATTATGTTTGTTAGCCTCAAATACAATATTGTCTCTTGCTGTCATAATAGTGCGTTGTTTTGTTAAGTTAATGTCCTGTAAGTCTAATGACGTCGAGTTTCCAAATACTATCTGTCTCGGTGCTAAATTCGTCGTGGCATGTTTAGTGTCGTTGTAAAGGGCAGTCGTCATGGACAGTCCTTGGTAAAGTGAAAGTTGGTCGAATTTCCTGCGGTTGGCCATATACATTTCTAAAAGTGTATTATGGAACCTCTCGATGGTGCCATTACTGTTGCTACTACTAGCGTAGTGAACGGCAACACCATGGGTTTCTAGAAATTCCTTAAAATTTTGACTGCGGAAATAAGTGGCTTGATCGCAAGTTAATTGTTTCGGTAGGCCAAAAATTTTGAATTGCTTGATGAGCGTTTCGATGATTTCTTCTGAAGTTTCGTGAAGGATTTTGTAAATTTGCGCAAATTTAGAAAAGGAGTCTATAATTGTTAGAAACTTTTCGTTTTCTTTCACGTAGACGTCCATGAATAGACTTTCTAAAGGTCTTTCATAGATTCTACGTGTGATTGGAATTTTAAAGGGATGACGCTCATATTTAGCGTATTTACAATCCTAGCAATTTTTTACAAAGGTCCTAACAATTGAAGACATGTTTGGGAAGTAGACTGATTGACGAATCTCTTCATATGTGAGTTTCCAACTTCTATGATTAAAGTTGTGACTCTTACGAACAAATTCGTCTTGGTCTTTTTTAGAAATTAGATCTGGTAGTTTAAGATTGCAGAATTGAACTCGCATTCCCTTGAAATGTTTATCTAGAATTTTAGAGCACAATTTTGCAATATTAGGTGGGGCAAAGATTCCATTTGTTATTTTTGGAGATAAATGAGCTTTAAGAATATTCAATAGTTGTTCTTCGGTATATTCCTCCTGGTGGAATACGTGTCTACTATAACCTGAAAAGATAAAATAATAAATGTGAGGGGACTTTCTTCTATTATTGGTATATTAATGATGAGCTGATTTCTAAATTTATTTATGATTTCCGGCCCGTATATAGGATCGTTTTCATGTACTTCGTTTTCTAAAATGGTTTGTAAATTTATTTCAGATTCATCCACGCGAGGTATTCGAGATAATCCATCGGCTACCACGTTTTGTTTTCCTTTCTTGTAAACCAATTGGAAATCGAATTGCTCCAGATATAACCGTTGACGAGTTACTCGTCCTGTTGCATCTGTTAATTTAATTTCCTTCGTCAATGGCTCATGGTCCGTGTAAATAGTAAAACTTCTACCATACAAATATAATCGAAATTTCTTCGCAGCGAAATAGATAGCTAAAAGTTCTTTCGCAGTTGCGGAATACTTTTCCTCTGCTTTTGTCAGTGTTCGCGAAAGGTACGCAATTGGTCTTTCGTGTCCATCTACCATTTGCGTCAGTACTGCGCCGATAGCATAGTTTGATGCGTCGGTAGTTAGTATGAACGGTTCATTAAAGTCTGGATAACTCAAGAGTAGTGTTGTACTCATGATATCCTTTAACTTGGCGAAGGCAGATTCATATTCAGGATTGGTAGTAATTGATTTATTCTTGCCACGAAGTTGGCTAGTCATTGGTTTTGCAATTTTGCAAATCCTGGTACAAATCTTCTGTAGTAGGAGATTGTTCCGAGAAACGACTTTAGTTTCGGTAAAGGCCAATTTTTAATTGCCTCAATTTTTTTAGGTTCGGTTTCACCCCGTCTGTAGGGACGACGTGTCCAAGGAATTCTACTTCCTTACGAAGAAATTCAGACTTATCGCATTGTACCTTAAGGTTAGCATCTTTAAGGGTTTGTAAGATTTTCTGAATGTCCTTCATATGCTCATCTAAAGAAGTTGAAAAGATAATGATGTCGTCCATATAGACGAAACATCTTATCCCCAGATGTTTTCGTAGAACAGCATCCATTAAACGTTGGAATGTCGCGAGCGCATTCTTCAACTCAAACGGCATTCTCAAAAACTCGTATTTTCCATTGTCGACATTGAATGCCGTCTTTGGAATATCGTTCGGCTCCACCTCTACCTGGTGAAAACCACTGGCTAAATCGAGTAAAGAAAAGTATTGTGCTTTTCCGAGGCGATCCAAAATCTCGCTGATCTCGGGTATAGGATATCTATCTGCTGGCGTCACTTTATTCAGTTTCCTATTATCTACAACCACGCGATATTTCTTTATAAACGAATTATCCGTTCTCTTTGGGACCACCCAGATCGGGGAAGTCCTTGAAGAAGAAGATTCTTCTATGATTCCTGTATCTAACATTTTTTTGATGTTCACTTACTGATGTTTGTTCACTTACCTTTTCCCGTAGATGGTATGGGTACTTGTAAGTTCGTTGGTGAATGCGGTTACTTTTACCGGTTTCTATTTTGTGCTTTACTTGATGGGTGAAATCCAATTTCTGTCCATCATGGAAGAAAACACTCTTGAAGGGCCGAAGAGTTTTGGCTAATAATTTAACCTCTTCTTTATTCAAATGTTCTGCAGGGAAGTTAAGCTGCGGAACAGTTTCATGCTGGTTGAGAAAGAAAAGTTCATTCTCAAAAGGTTTTAATCTCTCCAGTTTGGCTTGCCTAGTAGTAAAGAAGTGTACAGTGGCACGATTATTTCTAGCCGCATAAAGGCCAGGTCGTAATGTGACACCTGTCGTCAAATTAATTTCTTCCTCAATGAGAAATGCCCCGTCTGCAGTAGTCGGTATCTCTATGAGGGTTTCCGTTTGTTCCTGAAAGTTCATGGAACTTGGATAGTATTTATCTAAAGGATATTTTATATTTCCAATCGAAAGTTCATGGCTACCGGTATCGATTTTGGCATTCATAGTAGCCAAATTTTCATATCCGATAAGACCGTCGAAAAAGTTATGGAATTTGAATACGTGGTACGGTAGAGTTTTATCAAAGCTTCTAGGAAACATATTG
This sequence comes from Armigeres subalbatus, assembly GCF_024139115.2. Lineage (NCBI taxonomy): Eukaryota > Metazoa > Arthropoda > Insecta > Diptera > Culicidae > Armigeres > Armigeres subalbatus. The sequence continues at coordinate 762,724 of NW_026941966.1, forward strand.
ACATGCAATACTTTGTCAATAACAAATCTCGGGTACTTATTCAAAAGGACGTATGTGATTTTGTAAACAAAGATTCAAACGTCGATTTGTCCAATCTGATGGTACTCCCACGCAAACCATCACCACAGACAGGTAGGGGAAGCCTTCGGCTACCTGTTGGTGGTGTTGGTTTGCGTGGGAGTGCCATCAGATGGGACAAAACGACGTTTGAATCTTTGTTTACAAAATCACATACGTCCTTTTGAATAAGTACCCGAGAAATGTACCATTTTGATTAGTCACTATTCCGGGTCGATTGGTTTCCTGGCACTTTAACACATGCTCCGGATTAATGTACGATTTATTCGCTCCAGTGTCTATCAAGAAATTCAATATCTCTTTATCAGACTTGTAGCGAATAAACGGTATAAAATTGTTTACGTTGTTTGGAGATCGTCTTCCTCTAAGTGAAAATTTGACTCGTTGGGTTGCATCGTTCTACCTTGCACATTGTCATCCTCATCGTCATCGTCGTCGTCATCGTTATCTACGTCTACTTCGTTCGCGTGGAACTCTGATTTAAATTGTTGTTTTTGCATCGGATTCCTATATGGGGGTTTTGAATTTGTATGCTGCTTAGGGGAGCTACTCGAGGGGCCGTTGCTTTTGTTAGGAAATTTGTTGAATTGAGATTTCGCGGGTCTAGATCTAATTTCCGCGTTCTGGTTTATACACACTGACTCGTATGCATCTTCTAAGGTTTTAGGCTTGGATAATCTAATGATAGCGGATAAAGGTTCTCCGATATTGTCAAGATATCGAGTAACGGTTAGTATATCTATGATTTCCTTTCCTGTGATGGGATTGGAATTCAAGTTAGATTTAAGTCTTGTGTTAATCTCCTTGCATTCGTTAAAGAGTTTCAGGTGACTTTTATCACTTTTCTTAATGTTAAACAGTGTCGACACATTTGTCGCAAAGTCAACTCGATCACCGTATTGTTCTAACAGGATCTGTTTGATACCAACAATGGTATCAGGATCGCCATTTGCGCATACAATCGCGCGAGCGTCTCCTCTTATTTTATTTTTGATCGCTCTAATATACATAGAGCTTAGTGAATCGGGCTGGCCGTTGGCCCCCTTTATCTTGAACATTTCATATAGCTCGTCTACTTCCGTAGCCAGCTTGAAAGTTCTTTCTTACTACCGGAAAACTCCGATAGGTTCTTGATGGGATCAGGGATAGTAAATTTACTACTGTTCCCCGATGTCATCAATTCCTTAAGCTGCTCAATTTCAGCCTTCAGCGCCTCAATCTCTGACTGCCTGGTCTCTGGCATTGTTTTAGTGAATTATTTTATAAAAGATAATAAAATGAGTTACTCACGTAAATGATATCCACATCCGAGGGGTTTGATGATCACGTTGTTGCAGGTTCGCGTGCGACGGATTTTTACCACTTTTAAACACCTCACGATCCCACTTCTGACACCACTTATGGGATTCGTGATACGGATTCACTTTTTAAAAAGACTTAGTAACTCTAAAACACTTTTATTAATAATACTAACACAATACAGCACCACCGGTGATTGTCCAAAGCTGCCAAAGGAAAGAGAACGCGCCACGCGTTCGCGGGTTATTTATAATGTACAAACTGCTGATCTAGCAGTTTGGGTCGTCCACGTTGTCTGACTGCAATTGGTGCACCTGAGTGGCACGATGTTCCGATGTTTCCATAACGCAGTATAAACAAACATGAAAATAAGACCCATTCACCTATCAATGTTATTGTATACTGTTCTTATTTGCTCCACCCTTTTGAACGAACAAGAAAGGTGGTGAATTATTTAGTTTTTTTTTATAGATTGTACGTACACTCCCATCATGCGCATATTATACCCATGTTTGATGGGATTGCTAGATACATGAGACAGTTATGCGTATAACGATAGTGCATGCGGGAGGAAAAATTGAAATTGTTATCACGCTTAAAGTGTACACCATCGGTCATAATTAAACTCCGCCATTAATTTTTGGATTCAACTAGAAAAGTAGTTTGAAACTATGTATAAAAAGGCTAGTAATAATATAACAAAAAATCTCCTAAATGTTGAATTAAATGGAGATAACGATTCATTGATTGAACTTGCGTATCGAATCAAATATCGATATTTCAAAATATTGGAACATCAAAATAGCAAACCAATAATGCAAATTTGGATTATAAATAATACATGTAAAAATGTTCAAACAATTTCAAACACACAATAATAAGCCGACTTTCGAATGAAAATAAAATTGCTCAACTGTGAAAAAAGAACACATGGAACTCGTGTATCTGTTCTGCTGAAATGGAGTAAGCGAAATATGGTAAGGTAGTGAAAAGTTTCCAGAGAGATTTACATTCAACGTCAATAGTGTTGTAAACAGTTGCATTTACTTCCAAATTCTGGATAACATCACCATTAAAGAAACAAATTTTAAAAATCCAATCAACAAAAATAACGAAAGGTCATCTAACAAGAACCATATTGAGTGCAGCTTTGGGTATAGCACATTTCCATTACGACGGGAAAATGATATGGGTTGTGGACATTTTGTTCCGCTGAACCCTTTTCTCGTGTGTGTCGTCCCAATATCGCAAGCCGGGGCGAGATAGAGGGTATCAAATTTAAAACATCATCCAGCACGTACTCCGGGAAGGGACCAGCAGCAGAAGCAGAGAGTTCGCTATCATGTTATCCCGTGCGGTCTCGGGTTTTTTGAAATTATATCCACACTCTGGTGTGATGCTGTCCCCCTTTATGACCATCTTGCCGTCGTGTCCATCCCATCCCTGCTGCGCCGTCCGTCGTCGGTGCGTGCCTTGACCCTTGACAAGGGGACACCCTTCTTTATGATGCTGTTCGGATACATGAATGGCCTGTTCGTCCTTGCCCGGGATGAACTACCGAATGGAAGGTCCACCCTTCTAATGTAGGCTTAGATTGCTTTTTAAAATATGTCATCAGATGATATTACACTTGAGATTATCGAGCGTGTGGCGGTTGATAGCCACGGAAAAGTGTAAATTGGAAAAACATGTTTCATTGGACTGAGTTTAGTTTAAAAGAAATAAGCTTTCTTAATGGTAAAATTTGGATTTAAAATTTTGAGTTATAAAATCCAATTAATCCAAGCATTAATTCACCTATTACCGGCCTATTTATATATGCAACATATGGTACTGTTCACAAATCGAACCCACGTAGACATCAGGGCAAAGATCTCTAAACTGAATTATGTTTTATTATTCATTTGATTTCCACTGGATTGCTGAAATAACTACTGAAATAAATCCAAAAGATAGTCATTCTAATTTCGCTTCCAAACTCAACGACATAACAAGTACATAGTTAAAAATTTAATAAAGCTCGTGTTACCAAATCACAATGCAAAAATTCAGAAGCACACGCATGCAAATCATCATTCTCGAGTGCGGGAGATATCTTCAGTGAGTCAAAAACTTGTCTTCCTTCACAATGAGAAATTCCGCCTGAAATAATTCACTTCTTCGGTTGTTACACTGAATCTTCTGCCGGTTGCAAGATAGTTCCAATGCAGAAATATATTTCATTCTTGCTCGGCATATTTCAGCTACAGTCAACCTAATAACAACGGCCATACCTGATATACGCTTTACATCATCGGGTAGACATTCAACTTTCTTTAGCAATTCGTCGCTATTGTCATCCGGGCCCAACAAAAAAAAATGACTGGATCAAAAATAGCTAACAATTCAGAAAAAAACGTGAAAACATTTCGCCCAGGTGGAAAATGATTCGAGTGGTCGTCTTCCTTCGTAATTCCTTCATCGGGTATTTGCTTCGACTAAACCATAACAATGATGAGCCATGGTAGACGCCACTCCAGAAGCAAACCAATGAAATACGATGTCGATTATTGTGACGAACCTAACCGGCAATATAATAATGGCTGATGATGCCAACAAGCAGCATGTTTTGGATAATGCAATGGGTGTACAATTTCGAGTGGAACCAACCATTCTGCATTGTGCTATTATTCATTTTGGTAACTAATTGAGGAGTTGCAGCGTACCCGCGGACTAAACTATTGTGGAATTTTAAATCATTAGAAAATGAATTTTGTTTATCTTCAAATTAACTAAGATAAATTAATAAGAAAACTATAATATAAATGTGACTTATTGATATAAACTCGTTCTATGAAGTGTTGATATTTAATTAGATGCAGGGCTACGCTGAAATTCTTTGGCGACTAGTCATTTCAAACAATGTGATTTTCGAAAAGTGTTATTCTCAGGAAAATATTATTTTCGAGCAAATGTTTTTTTTTCCGGAGTATTGTCATTTTCGGCTAAATGGTATTTTCGAAGAAATGTTAATTTGTGGGTCATTTTCAATTCGGGGAATTCGGATCGAATGAAGCACTACTGACGCGATCGAGTTGAAATATGTGCATGCATACAGGTTGTATGAACATTTTCATTATTTCTTTTCGATTCATGTAATAGGGGGAATGACGGCTTTGGCGGGTTTTGTTCTGTTGTTGTCGGGTTTTTTTTTTCTGACTGATTATGCTCAAATTTGGCCTAAACATTCTTTGCATATCAAAGAATATTGTTGCCAAATTTCATAAAATTTGGTCGACAAAAACCCCCCTGACAATAATAGAGCAAAACCTGCCAAAGCCGTCTTTTCCCCTAGGTATTTTTCGAATTTTTTTTTTTTTAACTGCTCGGTGCTGGGAATGATCAAAAACGCCCCCTTATGCTTTTGTGATGTTTTAACCTAACCCTAAATTGAAGTACTGAATCATTACAATGCGCAGACATGAAATTTACTAATCTAGCAACATCTCATAATGATCTCCTAGTTTCTACGACTTTCCTACCTCTATCTTTCTAAAGCATTTAAATTCAAAAAGCTCTAGAGTCAAACCGTACAATGGCACATGAAAGAGCATGAAAATAAATGGTGAACACATGGTTGTTAGTAAACCTTCTTTGATTGAATGGAAATCTTTACAAGTGGGTTCAAAAGACGGTGAAAATCAAAGGGTTTTTATTAATTTTTACACTATTAGGTATATCGATTTAGAGCGGATTTAGTTTTAGAAAAAAGCTTAAACACATTTATTGAAGCATATTTGAAAAATTTGAAAGATTTTGAAACATGAAAAGATAGTACAACTAGGGTAAATCACTACTTGGGCCTATGGACCCGATTCCCGGCTCACTGCACAGAAAACTAAGGATTTACACTTTGTGGAAGCCGTAGGTTTATGGTTGACAATATTAAAAAAGTCTCCCATTTATATAGCACAATACTCAATATTTTTCAACCATTTATTTCACTCCTAATTGGTCCAATTATAGAAAATAAAAATGTGCATTCCGAAAAATCACTCTCCGTTGCTACTCCACTGAGCCGGAGTGAAACTTTCCACTATTACAAAACGGTATTTTCATGTAAACACCTACCTGAAAATCGTCACAGTTCTCGATACAATCATTGCTGGAAGCTGTTTATCACCACACAATAATTCTAAACTCACGCACTTTAATCTTTTCTATTTGTTTGTTTCACTAGAACTAATATAAACATATTAGAATACATTTAAAAATGTATCCTCAAACCGAACAAAAATTCACCTCGGCCTAAGAACTTCTAGCCGCACCGTGCTGCCAGAAGGCCAGGAGTCTTTTTTAGTATGAACAAAATCCTTCAACGTTCATAGGAAAACTATCTAATTAGTTGACCGTATCATGTCATTTGTAATTCTTTCGATTTCAAAAAGTGACAAAAATATAGTTTTTTAGCGTTTGAAAGTAATTTGGATGAGTGAATATATCTTTTCAACCAAATGAAAATTATTATAAATAATACAATCTGGCATCATGTCGGCGTTGAACGTGCTTATTTTTGTTTACGTCGCATTTTCTACCGTCCCGAGAGAGAATGAGAGTAAGGTGTTGAGAGATTGAGCGAAATTTTGCTTAGGCCGGGAACCGGTTTGGAAATGGGACGGAAATTAAATCGATATGACTGAAATTAGTGCTGGACCTCGTTAATTTAAATTAAATAAAAGCTTTTTCAAACGATGTTTACCAAGAAAAGCTATTTTTAAGCAGAAATGAACCCCATTGCAGTATTGCACGGCACAAGAAATTTAGGAAAAGTTGCTTCCTGTAATAAATATCAATTAAATAATGCAGTCGCATGCATGTTACGCTACGTTACGTTACGGGAATGGGGTAAGAAACCCTACAAGCAGGTTAAGTGCATCAGCATGGTAGTGGTAGCCCCCCGGGTAGAGGTGAATAACAAACAAATAACATAATAATAACAAATTTTGCTATGATATCAGATTTAGTTATTCTTATCTTAATCATAAATAACATAAAATAACATTCCAACAACAAATTTTATTATAATAGTAAAATAAGTTATTTATATGTTATTGTAAGAAGGAGCAGAACAACAAATGAAGAACACATTTTGCAATCATAGCAAAGTTTGTTATTCATTTATCATTTGCATTTTCAACATACCAATAATAACTGATTTTGATAATTTCTTTTCTTAAAATATTTTGCTATTGTTTTGTTATTATAATAGCAAAATGAGTTATTTATGAGTTATTTGCTAGAGCAATGTCTGTTATTATTTTTGCTATTTTAGCAACTATATCAAACAAACTAATAGTGCTAATAGCAGATTTTGCTATTCAGTTATTCATATATTAATAGTAAATTTTGATATTATTTTGCTGTTTTCTTCTACCCGGGCCGGGTAGATGTGAATAACAAACAAATAACATAACAATAGCAAATTTTGCTGTGATATCAGATTTTGTTATTCTTATGTTATTCATAAATAACATAAATAGTATCCCAACAACAAATTTTGTTATAATAGTAAAATTTGTCATTCATTTATTATTGTAAAAAAGAGCAGAACAACAAATGAAGAACACATTTTGCAATCATAGCAAAGTTTGTTATTCATTTATCATTTGCTTTTTCAACATCAATAATAACTGATTTTGATATTTTCTTTTCTTAGAATATTTTGCTATTGGTTTGTTATTATAATAGCAAAATGTGTTACTTATTAGTTATTTGCTAGAGCAATGTCTGTTATTATTTTTGCTATTTTAGCAACTATATCAAACAAACTAATATCATATTTTGCTATTCAGTTATTCATATATTAATAGTAAAATTTGATATTATTTTGCTGTTTTCTTCTACCCGGGACGCTCCCAACGTAATACAACACTCAACTATGTGTACATATATAATCAATCAATAGTTAGATGTTTTCGCTTGAATACTACATTACAAATTTTTCATCGGCTATGTGATAAATAATTAAATATCTGTTGGTTTATGGATTATGTTTTGATAGCTGGAAAGTGATTTACAATTTGAATTCAGATTCCAATATATTTTTGGACATGTCCTTTCTGACAGCTGCTGGAGCCAACGTGAGCAGAACATCAGGAATATTTACATGAATCAATAAAACACTTTGCTACTATGTGCAGAGCTTCCACAAGTATAATTTTTCATATTTCTTGTCCTATACATACTATTATTGGTGGAAGAATATTTTATGGTTTAATTTTGTCTTTATTGGTCACTCCTAACAGATACAAAAGCTTTGATGCGTTTTGAGACACGTACAAATAGTAATTCCAAATAGCATACATCATCTCCGTTTCTGTCTTCCTTAATTACGTTCTGCAACGTTTATTATACGTACGCTATATAATAAAAAGCTTATTATTACTTTTTTTTCGCTCAGATTTTTGAATCTAACAAAGGTTGAAAAAAAAAGGCGAGAAAGGCAAAAAAGTAGAATACATCAAGACAAAATTTTCAAAACGACTTATCTGCTTTTGTAAACAAAGATTCAAACGACGATTTGACGAATCTGATAGCTCTCCCACGCAAATCAACACCACCAATTGGTAGGTGAAGGTTTCTGCTACCTGTTGATGGTGTTGGTTTGTGTGGGAGAGCTCTCAGATTCGTCAAATCGTCGTTTGAATCTTTGTTTACAAAAGCAGATAAGTCGTTTTGAAAATTTTGTCTTGACATATTCATATTAATCAAAACAATTATGTTATTATGTATGATACTGCCATCCGTCTTTTTATTGCATCTTTTCAGAAATCAAGATATCAATTTCTCGATCTTAGAACCCGAATGAAGCATATTCCCCGATCAAAACCAAAACATTTCTTGAAGAGCTATTGGTTTTCTATCTCTGAAGGCATAAATCTAAAGCTAGCTGGTGTTGAAAACAGGTCCTTTCTCATCCATTACATAGAATTGAAACTTGGTGAGACAATTTCATTATATATATTTACCAAATTATATTGAAACTATATGATTATATACCAAAAAAAAACATCAGGGCACCCGATTGAAGCGATTTGGATAGGAAGAGTGGAATCGCCAACTTCCTATTGTTAACATCTCGTGGATAAAGGGCGGGCTCTTCTCCCCATCTATTGGGTCAATCTGGGGAACGAGGGCTAGATTATAATATTGTATGTACGAACTTTCTTCTGGAAGGAGATTCTCTATTCATCCCGTGGATTCGCATAAGTGTCTGAGTGTCTGCTTATGGAACCACCCCACCCATTTTTGGCCCTTCATACAGGAGTCTGATGAAATACAAACAATAGTATAATCATGATCAAACCGTTTGTCAGATATGGCCAGTGCTATCGGCAGGTGCCTTGCTACAATAGATGGTAGTATCATCATCATCATCATCATTTTCAATTCGGGGAATTGTACAATCACATGTACCTGCGAAGTCCTGTATCCGTTGAGTATTCTCCACGGACACACACCATGTCCCATTAGCATATCCTAGCGCAAATTTCATGTTAGAGTTTATAATTATGATTTTGAGTTGCCTTTCCCCAAATGTTTCAGAATTCGCAAAGCCATCCCTAATCTTTTTTTTTTTTATTTCTTTATTAAAGAGGCTTGCAGCCCTAGGCTGGCTCACCTCTGGACCCCTAATCTTCTTTATCCGTGCATCTATTTCGATGTTGGTACCATCGTCAAGGGACCTTCCTTAGCGGTGTGGTAAGATGCGCGGCTGCAAAGCAAGACCACGCTGAAGGTTGTTGAATAAATATGTTGTATAATTGCAATGATGACTAACGCTAAATGATATTCTAGGTTAAAAGAAAAAAAAAGGCAAAGCAAAATTCTTCTACCGGAATGTAATTGATTTGGATTTTCTGAAATGTTGTGTTTGATGTTATTTTTGAAATACAATTACCTCAGTACAATCTTCTTTTCTAACAAATCGAGGATTTGTAAGAACCATATCTTAAAATAATAGTCGGGCTCATGTCTCAAAAGAGAGTACTCTTCGTTGACATCCCTCCTTCAAATGTATGTGACAAAAACTCCTTATTGTGAGATTTTCCATTATTGCCTTTCTCGTATGCAAAGTATACGTAAAGGCTATATGTTCGCTCCAAAACCAAAATTTTTATAGGAGGCCCGGAGACCCATAGTGTTATATACCGATCGACTCAGCTCGACGAATTGAAGTGATGCCTGTGTGTGTATTGTATGTGTGTGTGAATGTGTGTGCCTAAACTAATCTAACTTATTTTTAGGCACTTATCCGTAACCGATTTGCTCGCAACATGTTGCATTCGACGCGGAATCTTGGCTGAATCGGAGTATGGGATTCGGAGTTATGGCTAAAATACATTTTTTATAAGAAAATAATTTTTTCTCAATTTTTAGGCACTTACCCTTAGCCGATTTGCTCGGAACAAGTTTTATTCGTTGCAGAATCTTACCCTATTGTAGAATCTTGTCCCATCCTATTGAAAATTGACCAAGTCGGACCATGGGCTCAAAAGTTATGGACAAAATACTATTTTATAACACAAGAGAAAGGTTTCATCACCGCTAGGTGGATTAATCTGGGATTTTTATCTGGTATAAAAACATGAAATTCTTCAATATTCACATTTCCAAGTCGAATGCATGTTTTTTCGCTAAGCGGATCAGTTTAACATGTGAAGTCCAGTAGAAATTCTTAAATTGAAATTTGCATAGCATTTGCATAAGGATTCCGCTATTTCTTTTTCTCAACAGAAAGAGCCGATCATGTTCGACTATGAATTGCGAGGAGCGACGATCCTGTGTGTGAATCACGTGAAGGATCTCGGGGTAATCCTGGATTCAAAACTGACTTACAAACTCCAAACAGCATATCGCATATGTCGTTGATAAGGCTTCAAGAGCGCGGCAGTTGTGTTTCGAATCGGGAAAACATTCTCCGATATATATTGCTTGAGATCGTTAGATTGCTGTTTGGTGCGCCCTACTCTTGAGTACTGCTCAGTCGTTTGGAACCCTCACTAACACATCAACGGTGTGGAACAACTGGAATCCGTCCAGCGTCATTTCCTTCGATTCGCTCTTCGGAGGCTGCCCTGGATTGACTCTTTCCGGTTACCAAGTTACGAGAGCCGCTGTCGCCTGATCAACCAACGTTTTTTTTACTGTTGTATTTTTCCCCACCCACAACATCTTTGGGCAGTAACAAGCCTGTTGGTTTATAATAAAAAATAAATAAATAAAGCTACATATATAAATGACATTCTCCCTCACGCTAAAAATGAACTTCTCAAAATTGAGTCGAATCCGACTCATTTTCATTAAAATCGGGACAACTCCAAATTTGGTGTAAAAGATACTACTTCTATAAAATGATGATTGCACTGAAACTAAGAAACTGTTTGTGATAAAATGCACGTGTTTCCCATCTGTCGTATCAAAAAATGATGGAAGTCCATGCTTAACTTTCACGAAATCATAATTTTATTGAAGTACATGTATCCTTTACTCAAATTTTGAGTTGTCGCGTTTTTAATAAAAATGAGTCGGATTCAACTCAATTTTTGATAGTTCATTTTTAGCGTGCTTCACACCGACCGAACTCTTCATTGATCGCACACAACCAGCGTTTGCAGTGTTGTGCCGACGTCCTCTTCCAGGTTCTCTGCTAAACAGCACTTTTGCTGGTTTCTTTTCCATGTCCACTCCATGTCCAGCCCATTGTAATCTGCTGTATTTTATATGCCAGCCGATGTCTGCATTTTTGTACACTGGGCATAACTCGTGAATCAGGCGTCTAACGCTTTCACCATTTTCCACCATGTCGCCATGTTTTAAATGCAGTGTTTTCCGTTCAAACAATACGAGGCAGTGCCGTTAAACGTCAAAGTGAATTGAGCATTTTGACTCGATTGTAAGCTTAGCCTACGTAGATCTCAAGAATGCAGATATTATCTCATTTGAAAAGCCTAGATAGCGGCATTCGATACTTAGCAGTAAACGCTTAAATTCGATTGGCTTTTAATATCATGGAGTGACATTCCACACAATTGGCTTATTCAGCCTACGTCAATATTGAATTTTGCTGTCTCTGCAATTTCCCATTTTTCCGACCACCAGTCATTCGAATGCCCCATATCTCAATCGACATAGAAGAATCTCTCAGTTAACAGAAGGCACTGATCAATTGATCTTTCTTGTCAACAATTTTTATTCGCTCAATCGATTCTTTATTTCATTTAAAGTCAACTTTCCTAAGAGGTCGTACACTTATTACGTAAGCAATTTTTCTGGGTTTTTTCGACCCCCCTCCCCCCATGTAAGATTTCTCCCATACAAATGATTCATCAAATGATCGTAATTAAACAGCAGACCCCCTCCGCCAAAAGTGCTTACGTAATATGTGTACGGCCCCTAAAGAATCCATATTTTTTGACGCCTCCAAGTATTTTTAAAATGTAATAAAAAAAATCAAAAAAGTTCTGTTTTTAAAAATTGGCCTAAAATTCGCCCGATTTTGAACGAACATCGGCTTAATTTTGATGGCCGATTCACACGTGCAGCACTTTTATGGATTTTATTTTTGATTTTTAAAATAGTTGGAGGCTTCAAAAAAGTTGCTCTTAAATAGGTCAAAGAATCGTCTGAGACAATAAAACGAAATACAGTGATCTCTCACTTGCTCGATATTAGGGGGTATCGAGATAGAGAAAATATTTATTTTGTTTTTCCCAAATATCAAACACTTTTCATAACATGTAGAAATATGGTCTAGAGTCATTTGACAGAATGTCGTTTAGCCGAATGCTGTTTGACCGAATAGTTAAAAATGATTTCCTTATTAAGTGAAGTGAGGAGTGAGATGTTCGAAATAAATAGTGAAAAGCGAGAATTGAGAAGTAAGAAATGAAATGTTCAAAGTCAGCACTTCTCACTTTTTACTTTTCACTTCTCACTTTACAAAATTTTCACTTCTAACTTCTCAAGGAAAGCAGGAAGGAAGGAGAAGGAATCATGGGAACGTGTAAATATAAGGTTAAAGAATCCAATTTTCACCTCACTTTTCACTTCTCACTACTTGGTCCCCTTACTTCTCAGTTCTCACAACACTCTTCTCACTTTTCACTTCTCTCAACTCACTTTGCACTTCTCGCTTCTCACCATTCACTTCGCACTTCTCGCTCCTCTCTTCTTTCTTCTCACTTTTCACTTCTAGCTTTACACTTCTCTCCCCGAATTTCACACTCCTTAATTCTCACTTCTCACTTTTCACTTCTCTCTTCGTACTTCTCACGACATCGTCGCAACATCGAGTTAGCGAGGTGATAATGCTTTGGGAAATTACTTCGACTATGAGAATATCGAGTAAGGGAGATATCGACTTACGGAGGTAATGCAGTATCCAAAACTTGAATTTCATCGAGTAAGATAAAATAACGAGTTACAGAACACCGAGTTAGAGAGAGAGTTAACTGTACAATTTTTGACGGGACAGAGCAGTTGCGACGGCATGGAAAACGACAAGGGCAAAAAATGGCTGGCAAAAAATAGATTCACTTTTCAACGTTCAAATGAAATAGGCGAATTTCATCAGCACCAAGGATGATATATGCTTGGAGATCCGGATGAATGCTATCATCAGAGAAAAAGTAGAATCACAAAAATTTACCAGGGTAAATTCAGCATTAGCATTGTTACGGTGTACACGCTTAAAATCAATAATACAGAGATGTGTTTGCTTCACACAAAACGGACCTAATACAGAACAACACCTAGATGAGCAACAGTTACACAGGCACAAAAATGCCTCGTACGGTCGTGATAACGGTCCTTTTTAACATGTAAACGTTTGTACAGATTCCTTGTTTTATGAGGAACCAAATACTGTTGAAAATATTGAAATCCAAGCTTCAATAAAACCACACGAGCTATTTTTGTGGCTGTGTAACTGTCGCTCATCTAGGTGTTGTTCTGCATTAGGTCCGTTTTGTGTGAAGCAAACACATCTCTGTGTTATTGATTTTAAGCGTGTACTTCGTAGATTGAACACTAGTGAATCGTAGTGATACTCATGTTTTTCTTTTGAGATCCTTATCTGGAATGCTATCAGAAATCAAGAAAGGGAGGGGTTCTTGATTCCAGTCTCAGACAAAAATAACAAAAGCATGAGGATTACTAATCCTGGCCACGCCCACCTTCACCGAGAGAGGAAGGAAGTGTATACATAGTTGTCTAGTGAGCTTCTGGTGCGGCCATTGGATTAGATTGGAGGTCCAGAATTCTCCACTAAGGAAAAAGTTTTCGATCGAGAAAATCCAGAGCTTGCGATAGGTAAATTTATTTGAAGTAGACAGTGGAAGAAGAGAAGGTGTAGTGGACATCAGAACTCTGCGATTTTTGGAAAAAGAGTCCTGAAGATAGCCGTTTTGTTTTTGGAGCCCCGACGAAAACCGTTGTGTACCGTCCTTAGATCGTCTTCGCACCCGCCGAAGGCCAATCAGTCACCATATTGGATAGTCGAGAATGCGCGCTTTCATAGCGTAACATCGCATAGCAAATTCACGGTGTACTTCGTAGATTGGACTCTAGTGATACTGATGTTTTTTTTATATCCAGACTGCTATCAGAAATCTAGGTGGGTGGGGTCCTTGATTTCAATCTAGGACAAAAATCACAAAAGCATGAGGATTACTACTCCTGGTCACGCCCATTTTCACCGTAACCGAAGTGTTGATGTAGTACTTACTTAATACGAAGCCCCCGTCTCAGCGACACCCTAATAAGTACCACGGAGTTGGATATTGGGGAAGGTATTCGTTGCGTCAGGATTTGGCTGTAGCTGGCAATGTGACCATGGTAGATCTTACACCGTAACACAACACGCAAAGGTGTCTACCCAGCGTTACGGGAAGCAGGTCCAGAGTGCGCGTTTTTGTCCCAAAAGCTATGGCAAACAGTGAGTTATTTATTGGATTGACAACCGTATTTCTACAGCACTGTTTGTGTGTTTTGACCCTCCTAATAAAAAAATCAAAACACCATCACAATTTTAGGATATTTGAATGTTGAGTTGATGCCTCGAACACTTGATCCCTAAAACCATAGAAAAACTCGGTGAAAAAAATGGCGGCATTTTTCTGTAGATATGGCAGATTTGTTGGAGAATTGTTCAAAAAAGGTTTTATTGTGTAGATATCGTAGAAAGGGGACCAAGTCTCCCCAAATTCTAATACTAAGATTGCTTGCGTTGCCGAATTCCACGAAAAGCCACAAAAACTGCGTATTTTCTAACAAAAATATTTAACACGTAGGTCCCCGGTAAAACGATAAAACTCAAAATTCAAAACCACGCAACTCAGCCAATTTCTAACGGATTTTCAAGAAATCTTCTGGAATCGATCACAAAATTCCTATAGTTTTAGGAACCGAGATCAATTTTTGTGCAATGGCCATGGTTCCGGATATATTCCGGGGAGTACTGGGGTTACCTCCCTCCCGGAAAAAAATGGTCACTGGCAGATCGGCTTCGAAATCCGTCTTGCGAGATATCAAACTTCATAATTTTGCAAAACAATTCCTGGAGGAATTCCTGGACGAACTTCCGGAGGAATTCCTGGAGGAACTTCCGGAAGAATTCCTGTAGGAACTTCCGGAGGAATTCCTGGATGAACTTCCGGAGGAATTCCTGGAGGAACTTCCGGAGGAATTTCTGGAGGAACTTCCGGAGGAATTCCTGGAGGAACTTCCGGAGGAATTCCTGGAGGAACTTCCGGAGGAATTCCTGGAGGAACTTCCTCAGGAGTTCCTGGAGGAACTTCCGGAGGAATTCCTGGAGGAACTTCCGGAGGAATTCCTGGAGGAACTTCCGGAGGAATTCCTGGAGGAACTTCCGGAGGAATTCCTGGAGGAACTTCCGGAGGAATTCCTGGAGGAACTTCCGGAGGAATTCCTGGAGGAATTCTTGGAGAAGCTTCCTGAAGGAACTTCCAGACGAAATCCGGGAGGAGTATCTGGAGGAATTTCCCAGAGGCACTTATGGAGGAATATCTGGAGGAATGTCCAAAGGAATTTCTTGACGATCTTTTGAAAAAACTCGTGGAGGAACTTCTGAAGAAATTTTGGCGATTGAACTGGTTCACGTCGATCCACGCCGCCGCCAATCACCAACGGCATGACGCCGCCACGCCACCGCCGCTGGCTGAAAAAGATCTATCTTGCCACCACCGGTAAAATTTCAATTAGCCCATGGGAGTACCCGGAAGGTGGCCAATTCGATCGAAAATCACCGAAATGGACTCCAGTGTACTTGTTTTGCAAAACCATGAAGTTTGACATCTCGCAAGATGGATTTCGAAGCCGATCTGCCAGTGACCATTTTTTCCTGAAGGGAGGTAGCCCCAGTACTCCCCGGAATATATCCGGAACCATGGCCATTGCACAAAAATTGATCTCGGTTCCTAAAACTATAGGAACTTTGTGATCGATTCCAGAAGATGGCTTGAAAATCCGTTAGAAATTGGCTGAGTTGCGTGGTTTTGAATTTTGAGTTTTGTCGTAAAATGGGGGTTTTGGACGTACGTGTTAAGAAATCGGAGAGAACCTTTCTGCATTGGTCAACCTAACTTCTTGGGAGGGATCAGCACCGACTTTTTTGAACTCCGGGGGCAATTCAATTTCAATCAAATTTCATCATCAAATTCAGTTTAAGTTACTGCATAACTCTTGATATGATAATTCACCTTCAGGAACCTTCAGGCTTTTTCAACAAGTCACGGAGATCATGATGCGGTCTATGCAGTCAGCCAACTATTGCCAGTAACATCAGTTGCTTTGCATGAGAGAACACCAGAGTGACGGAAGCTCTGAAGTTTACATCTAGTTAAAATTAATCATTGATGCGTTAGTTAGGAGTCCTTGAGGTTTCTGATGTATCCTAAATTGAAAGCTTTAAACAGAATATTAAATTCCACGTCTGCTGTCTTTCATTCCAATCCCAAATCAGCTCTAGGTATACTTTTCATTCACGTTATATTTTTCCACCTACAGTGTATGATGCATCGACGAATAATTCCACTGTGAAAGCATGCACCACCTGCTAATGAAAAGCGTCCTCCCATTTCGTCATTGGCCCGAGCAGCACTTTGAATGGTGGGCATAGAAAGTCGGATTCGCCATTGCCCTCTTGCATTTTTGTTTTACCATTCCGTGTGTTCGTTCATACTGCTTCAAATTTTCCCATTTACACCACACATGCGGAAGGCTTTTCAGAATTGTGCTTGAAGCATATTGTATGCAGTTCTCATCTCACTTTGAAACGGCAATGCAATGGTTAAGGGCAAACCACTAAGAAACCGTCTATTATGGGCCAATAGAAGGTGAAATCCTTGCCGAAGTGCAGCACAAGGTGTAGGGAGGATCTGCCTTCACATAATATCCTAAAAAGGGGTCAGATCAGAAAGGATCACTTGCGTCTGTGAAAAGAATCTAAGATATGGATATACAGTGTGGTGCTTTGGTTAATTATGAGCAGGATACTTGAGAGATCTGTTTCTGGTCGTGTTTCTGGAACTGAAAAACAGTTGCATATAGGTCTGTATGAGTATGAGAACACCACACGCTACAGTGCATCTCAATGGCAATGGTTACAGGTGCATTTTACATTCAAAACAATGAGTTTCTAGCGTTCTTCTTGTTTAAAGGCTTTATAGCCCTTTCAGACTACGAGCTTTATCGCCTAATTAATGAAGAGTATCTTGATATGAAACGGCAATTACTTTAATCCTTGTGAAAACTGAGGTCGCAAAAGATATCTTCCATTTTTCAGTCCTCCTCAATTTCCACACCTTTTTAAATACCACCTGACTTTCCTGTGATTATTTGTGTTTTGTTGTTGTTATTGGTTCAAGTCGATACTTAATTCTTTCTCCTAGGTTAGATGAATTTGTTACAGTGAGATGGAAATGAGAGCAGTCACCAAGTTTCTTTTCTAAAGCATAAAGACATGAATTTCTATTCATGTGTGTTGAGTGCAGTTTTCAATTGAAAGAAGACAAAATTGATAATAATAAGAGTACGAAAAGGGGCCCTCCTTAGCCGTGCGGTAAGATGCGCGGCTACAAAGCAAGACCATGCTGAGGGTGGCTGGGTTCGATTCCCGGTGCCGGTCTAGGCAATTTTCGGTTAGGAAATTGTCTCGACTTCCCTGGGCATAAAAGTATCATCGTGCTAGCCTCATGATATACGAATGCAAAAATGGTAACTTGGCTTAGAAACCTCGCAGTTAATAACTGTGGAAGTGCTTAATGAACACTAAGCTGTGAGGCGGCTCTGTCCCAGTGTGGATGTAATGCCAATAAGAAGAAGAGGAAGAAGAGTACGAAAAGCATTATTTTAAGCGTAAATCAATGGGTTACAGATATTTTCAATAGTTTCACAAAACATCCAATTATTTGATTCGATGGAAGATGAATGGGTTGAATATGCTTGCTTTTCCTTGAATTCATTTCCAGCTTGACTTTGATTCTGATATAAGAAGGAGATTTTTCACAATAAACGCACCGGATCTATGGTAGGGTACCTGGGTACAACTATGAATTGGCCGAATTGGTGAATAAATATCGAAAAGTGAGTATCTCAACGCCCCCACACAGACAAGCATAACCTGAATTCGCCGAACTGAATCATTTGGTATATGAATGACATACGAATTTCCTACGCGTGTTTTTTGAGTGAGCATCGAAAGAATTAATTTCCTGCCTCATGGATTTTATGATTTTTCAACCAATTTGTCATTTTTCACAGCAGATTTGTGGCAATCATCATTGCCAGAAAATGTTAATACTCTGTTAATATTGATCAAAATTGGAAACAAATAGAACAGTCATCGGTCTCTCTAGATCTAAAATGATTCATAACAATTAATTCACATGGAAGCAAATTCTGCTTTTAGAAGTACAATATCCACCATTAATCTTTACGGCACACAAAACCC
Source organism: Armigeres subalbatus (assembly GCF_024139115.2). Classification (NCBI taxonomy): domain Eukaryota; kingdom Metazoa; phylum Arthropoda; class Insecta; order Diptera; family Culicidae; genus Armigeres; species Armigeres subalbatus. Next base: position 781,112 of record NW_026941966.1, read on the forward strand.
AGAACCGGTTCCCAGGTAGCCCGGATGACCGAAGGACAGTTTAATTAAACCCTTCGACCCTTTCGAAAACATTGAGCGCACGCTGCACGAACCGGGCTCGACCAACCAATTTCGTCCCACCGATGGACAGACCTACCGTTCCACACAACATACCGAAATCCGAACGTGCCAGGCGGACATTTTGTCCGGCTATGGGACTCTATTTTCCACCATAAGCTGGAAAACCTTCCCTACATAAAATATGTGCGTTCAAATAAAGGATTAGAAGTACAATATTTTCGGACAGCGCACCGGGTTGACCCTTCTGCTGTGGCCCGGAGGCTAATTTGCATATTTTTCGTCGACCACTTCCTGTAACCGGAGTCGCTGTTACATGAATGTCGCTATCGCCTGGATCGGAAACGGGAGGGTGTTGTGTTGTGAGACCGTTAGAGTTTGGCCCCGGCACGAGGAACGACGCTGCAGTGACGACCGTGCAAAGCTTGTCGAATTCAATTTGTAGACAGTTTTTAAATGGGCCCACTGATTTATGTGCCGCTAGACGCAGGTAGTTTTTCGGCCGATTCCGGGTTGACCCATGGGTTTCTGGAACATCTGGCGCGGTTTGGTGTGACGACATATAAGGTAAAGGGAATATTTTTTCCGACGAATTCAGTTTGGTTGGATTTCCGTCGGATTGATAAATAACGCCAAATGTCTCAGAAACAAGAAATAAACTGTAATAGAAAACTGTAAATGTGCGATATTTTGAAACATCTGAAAACATCGGTTCGGGTAAGTTTCTCGCTATACAACATAATTTTCTAACACGGTCCACGCCAACAACTTCGGCTAAAAACTTTGTTTCTCTTCTTCGAACAACCCACTACTAGCCGGTCGATCTAGCCCCACCTCCACATCGATCTCCTCAAGTTCCGGAACGGATGGAAGCAGAAGTAAAATAAACAAGCGCAGCACTTGCTCGGTTCTGTGTGGACTGTGGTCGACGCGGCCGGTGTAGGACCACACTGCACAACCCAAGACGGATGGACGACTCTTCGCCGTAGGTACCCACATACCAGCAGGAAGGTACCACCTAACCAGTAGTGCTGTGGAAGTATGGCACATTCCACTCGAGAGTAAAGGGTCCAGAACAGCAGCGTTTGCCCAAATGCCTCAAACCACTGTTGCGTCGGGTCGGAGTTTGGAAAAGTGCGACTACGGTGGTGGGGTCAAGAGATGGGGAAATGGAGTACTGTTTTCGTTGTTCGGCTGAATTGAAGGATAGTGGAATAAGATGTACCCGTGGGGAAAGATAAGCCAACTAAAATACATTTTTTTTTCTTGTGATGCGCCTGATTTACCATCGGATTTCAAAATTATTATTTAGGGTCTGTCTCATTTGGAGAATCAAACTTAAAAGTGACAGTTCGAAAATTAAAAAATCACCCCGTTATAAGAATGGCTGGTGCTACCCAGCAATTCCAATAGGACATCGATGGAAAATGATTCGATATCTGTCAAAAGTAATCTTGCTCTGCGAGCAGGGTTATTCGATAATTATTGAAATGTCACTTTTAAGTTTAATTTCAGTTTAATTATTCAATTGAGACAGACCCTTAGAGACGACACGAGCTACCTGCCTGTGAAAGTCAAAAGTCATCGTAAAATTCGTAGAAGATTGTAGAAATATTTGTATATACTATTTTTCTCCCACTTGCGAACATGGAAATATTGGATATCGAAGTAGGTCGCGGTGTGATGAAGACATGAAAAATATCCATCCATCAATTTCGGATTTATTGCAAAACTAGGGTAATAGTTCCGATAGTCGTGGGTGCTCCTATAGTTGCGGTAGTGCTGTTTTTACCCAATCTATGTATTAAGCGTAGCAAACCATGCATTCTATCAATTTGTTGACCTGTCATTACACGCAGTAGAAGAAAACAGTTTGAGAATTGCATCAAAATCGGTAAAGTATCATTAAAATACCTTATCTTTCTCTCTGCTTTGCACCTATAGTTGCGAGTCCTATAGGAAAACAATGGGATTCGCAACTATAGGAACACGAATTAAAAAATACCACAAGTGGTGGAACACTGCACCAATAATTGGAGGTATCATTTTAGGTAAGAATGATAAATTCTGCAGCGATCGGATAACTCTTCGTTTAAAATATATTTGATGAGCTTCCGAATGAGTACTTAAGGTAAGCAAAATAAAGTATAGACGTGGTGTAAGCGAACGAATAGTGGTGGATCGTGCTTAGTTCCTCCACTATTGGGTCTTTTACCCTAATACATACAGTCAAACCTCCATGAGTCGATGTTCTATGACTCGATAGTGACTCAAAGAAGCAAAGTATGCCATATTAAAAAATATTTTCTGGGTTACTGTGATGGTCCCTTCAAACGGCTTTCCAAAGATTTGCTATTCCTCATCTCGATATTTCCATAAGTCGATGGTCTCTTCAATATCGACTCATGGAGGTTTGACTGTAATTCAAAATCTTGTTGATTCTCTAAGAGGACAAGAAATCTTTATCCCACAAATCATCTTCTGAAGAAGTGTTGGCATAGGTACAAATCCTAAATGCATTTGCATTAGTACAAAAAAACTAAAGGCATTTGGTTTCTTCACCATGAAGCATCTGCTTTAACATGAAGCAGGCTCCAGCTGGTAGCTGATGGTTTCATGAATTCGTCAACCGAACCACTATGCAAAGCAATGGATTAATTTTAAGGAGGGACCCGTTATTTGATAGCACATGCTAATGACCAACAGAATGTGAAATTTTGTTTGAGTTTATCCGCATATTCCCTTACATTTCTGCCTACAGCGGCGGTGACAATGAAAGCTGACAGGGAGTTACTGGAACTTGATGAAACTATCCATGGGTAAGGAGTGTAACATGTAACATGAAGCAACAAGTGTCTCTCTCAGCGGTCTAAAAAAATTTCTCGAATTCAAAAAAACCTCAAGCTCCCATGGTCATAGTATTCAAACAGATATCTCTAGGACATGATAAATCTGGTTCCGTTCTATACAAAATTGAGATCAAGACGGATTTGCTGTTATTTGGCAAAGTTGTTTATGAGGTTTCATCACCGCGAGAAACTTATTGATTGATTTTCATTGACTTTTATCGGTGAGATCGAACTACCTAAGCTCAAAGTGGAAGGGAGCATGTTTGTAAAGCACGATGAAGCACAGAATTGAAAGTTATCGCAAGCGAGCGACAAGTATGAAAATTTAATAGAAGTTGAAACGTAAGCAGAGGGCCATTGAAGAACAACACGAAATTGAAATCGCTGTTATTTTACCTAACTTCCACCCAGGAACGGCTTGGCTACCAGCGTGTGAACTATCTTACCAAGACAGGCAAAATAACAGCGATTTCAACCTGCTCATATGTTGTTCGGCGTTCGGAGACAGTTCTAGCGATCATTGGCATTTTTCAGATATTCCTGCAAATTGGCGTTACTTATTGGAATTTTTTCACGCAACAATTCACACGTTCCTACTTGGCCCAAGCGATCTAATACGAACCGTATTTGTCATTGTTTTGTCAATTGGATTCCTTGTTTATGAGGTTTCATCACCGCGAGAAACTTATTGATTGATTTTCATTGGCTTTTATCGGTGAGATCGAACTACCTAAGCTCAAAGTGGAAGGGAGCATGTTTGTAAAGCACGATGAAACATGCTCCCTTCCACTTTGAGCTTAGGTAGTTCGATCTCACCGATAAAAGCCAATGAAAATCAATCAATAAGTTTCTCGCGGTGATGAAACCTCATAAACAAGGAATCCAATTGACAAAACAATGACAAATAGGGTAATTCGCCAAATGTTGAACGGCTAATTTTTTCGCCTATTGTTGAACGCACGTGCATTTCTTATGGAAGTTCAACAATAGGCGACAAAATTAGCCGTTCAACATTTGGCGGTTTCCCCTACGGTTCGTATTAGATCGCTTGGACCAAGTAGGAACGTGTGAATTGTTGCGTGAAAAAATTCCAATAAGTAACGCCAATTTGCAGGAATATCTGAAAAATGCCAATGATCGCTAGAACTGTCTCCGAACGCCGAACAACATATGAGCAGGTTGAAATCGCTGTTATTTTGCCTGTCTTGCTTGGTAAGATAGTTCACACGCTATCAGCCAAGCCGTTCCACAGTGGTGCGTTTGGCTAAAATCGTGAACTTTTTATTTTACTACTTCAGGGTGTTATTTTTTGGCATCGGTGTCTTTGGGAATAAATTTTAGAAAAATATGGCGCATCGAATGACGAAAATTTGTAGTTCCAATTTTTGTCACAGGTGGCGCTGCAAAATGTAACTTTTTTAATAAACGATTTTTAAATATGGTGTCTTTGGCAAAGTTGTAGTGTAATTTATTATGAATTTTATTGCTGAAGACACCGAGTGTCCATCTATCATCGTTTTTGAAATACGGGCGTTTTTTGAAAAACTAACAGTTTCAGGTCAATAAAATGTTCTACAAAAACGTATATATATAATCAAAATAGACCACTTTCTGAAAGATACCAGAGATGTTTTTTTGCAAACATGACTTGATATCGGCGATTATAGGGTCGAAAATAGTGATATTTGAAGACTTCATATGCAACAGAGGGGCAAGGAAATCCCCACAGGATTTAAAATATCTGGTCTGTAGTTTCATATGCATATAATTATGTCTGTCTCCACGTGTATCCAAACAAGTATTTCTAAATTTCATAAATCGACATTTTCAACTGATATTTATATAATAATTGAGATTTCACCACACTGCATACCACGCTGTTGAATGTTAATGTCAAAAAAAGTGCAGCGTGAAGCTATTTTTTTGTTCTCTTCATCCAATCATTTCACACAATGCAATTCTGACGTCATACGCTTAGGGATGTCGTGAAATCCCGAATAATCGATTAGTAACTAATCGATTACTCTTTATTGAATCAATGCATCGCTGGGTAATAATCGATTTAAAATTAATCGATTATTACAACGATGAATCAATTAATCGAAGTAATCGAATAATTTGCGACATCTCTATAACGCTAAGCGAGAGAATGAATGAGTTGACACCTTAACATTATACACTTAACACTGAATCCCAAGCAGTAGCTGGTTGTCTACCCACCAACTGCCAGCATTCAGGTGCTATCATATACATACATACATTTCAATTAATCGATTAATCGTTGAGATAATCGAATTATTTTGACTCGATTACTTACCAACGGTTAATCGATTCAATTATCGACAAGAATCGAGAATAATTGATGAGTTACTAATAGCTTAATCGGGAATTAACGACATCTCTAAGAAGTCGCAAATTAATCGATTAATCGATTCATCGTTGTGATAATCGATTAATTTTAAATCGATCACTACCCAACGATGGATCGATTCAATAATCGACAAGAATAAAGAGTAATCGATTAGTTACTAATCGATTATTCGTGATTTTACGACATCTCTAAGCGTATGACGTCAGATTTGCATTTTGTGAAATGATTGGATTAAGAGAACAGAAAACCAGCTTCACGCTGCACTTCTTTTTACATTAACATTCAACAGCGTGGTATGCAGTGTGGTGAAATCTCAATTATTATATAAATATCAGTTGAAAATGTCGATTTATGAAATTTAGAAATACTTGTTTGGATACACGTGGAGACAGACATAATTATATGCATATGAAACTACAGACCAGATACTTTAAATCCTGTGGGGATTTCCTTGCCCCAATTTGCCCCTCTGTTGCATATGAAGTCTTCAAATATCACTATTTTCGACCCTAAATCGCCGATAACAAGTCATGTTTGCAAAAAACATCCCTGGTTTCTTCCAGAAAGTGGTCTATTTTGATTATATATACATTTTTGTAGAACATTGTATTGACCTGAAACTGTTAGTTTCGAAAATATCTTCAAATACTGTTTTTTTGGGTCTGTCCATAAAAAACGCCCGTATTTCAAAAACGATGATAGATGGACACTCGGTATTTTCAGCAATAAAATTCAAAATAAATTACACTACAACTTTGCCAAAGACACCATACCGTTCATTAAAGAAGTTACATTTTGCAGCGCAGCCTGTGGCAAAAATTGGAACTACAACTTTCCGTCATTCGATGCGTCATATTTTTGTAAAATTTATTCCCGAAGACACCAATGTCGAAAAATAACACCCGGAAGTAGTAGAATAAAAAGTTCACGATTTTAGCGAAACGCACCACTGTGCGTTCCTGGGTGGACGTTAGGTAAAATAACAGCGATTTCAATTTCGTGTTGTTCTTCAATGGCCCTCTGCTTACGTTTCAACTTCTATTCAATTTTCATACTTGTCGCTCGCTTGCGATAACTTTCAATTCTGTGCTTCATCGTGCTTTACAAACATGCTCCCTTCCACTTTGAGCTTAGGTAGTTCGATCTCACCGATAAAAGCCAATGAAAATCAATCAATATATTTGGCAAAGCACGTGGTTTAATTTTAAGCGGGAAATTTTCCCTATTTTTAAACCCGGTGGCTATCTTGACGTTTACCTTACGTTGACGTTTACAGTCGAGTCTGCAAGAGTAATTTTACTATATCATCTCAGCATTCCTGGATTCAACTATCTTCACTGAAATATATTAAAACAATGGTTTTGTCCAGGGCTGACAATAGTCATTCTCGTCGTATGAAGAAAGCGAAAAAAATTTAGTCTTCGTCATAACATTGCACGACGCAACACCTATTCGTTTTCTTCGCGCCGCATGCGTACCACGACGATAGTCGCGCAGCCAAAAGTTATGACGATTTTCGTCGTCACTTCTTCACACAGTTGATTGCACGTCGTTATAGACGGACTGGTTAAAAACATAATAGCGTCTCAAATAAACAAATAGTAGGAAATTTGGTAACATAAATGTATCGATAACATTCATAACGTTTTCATACGTTGCTTCAAATTCATTATTACACAGAATTAGTAAAAATCTTCGCATGGCAGCTGCCGCTTGAAGAATAACGGTATGAAGTCTTCGTTCTTCGATGTCGTCAGGACGATTTGGTTACACGACGAAAGCTAACTTCGTGCGCGTCAATGACGATGTGTAGAGTAGCAATGAAGACAATGCAACTCGTCGCTACTGTGGCATTTCGTGCTATGACGATGACGATTGTCAGCCCTGGTTTTGTCAATGTTCGTCAAACTGCTTGACTGGTGTGTACGGTTGACACTTGAGCGGGGTATTAACTCGAACAAAAGTTTATTTTGCGTTCATTTACGACCCGCTCAAACGTCATAATTTCTTACGGAAGCTCATTATGCGTTGGTCTATTATTGCATCTGTCAACTAAAAACACACTGCGGGTAAACTGCCTATTTTACGACATATTTACAAAAACTCCTTTAGCTTCTCTTGTATATAATGGTGGTCCAAACAAGGATCAATTTATTTCCAATAATGCGCATTTCCTTTTACTAAAAGCAGCAAAACCAAATATAGCACCTCGAGATCAAATTTCACTTCATTGCTACTGACGCCAACGTCAGCCATTCGATGATTTACGGTTGAACGTTATAGGCGTCATCCATGCTTATAAATTTCTGCAGCGTCTCCCTTCTACGAGCACTGCTACCAACGGCAACGTTCTGCCATCGCTTAGCTAGAGCCCTCTCTCAGTGGTTTTGAAAAGTAGCGATTTAAAACAGACACCTGAGGAGGTTAACTAAGGTAGTGTGGGGATGGGATCACCCGACCTGCTTAAACCAAAACCCTTTCGCCAGTCCGTATCCCCCGGCCCGCAATTAAGCAATACATCAGGGGAAAACGCTTACGCCTATGCTAACGCACTCGATGTTATAACGCAACATCGACATCAAGGGTGGTAACCTCACCACCCGTCGATCGCAAGCTCTGATAGTAACCTATCGGTTTGTATTATAAACTCACGTAGGAAACGAGCACCCCCACAACAAACGCCAGGCGTGAACCGCAATGACATCTATATCTACATACAGAGGTCCCCGCAGCCCACCCGCGACTAGAGTTTCCATCCCGGGATATTCCGGGACAAAAAATCCCGGGATTTAGGAAAATTCGGGATTTCCCGATTCCCGGGATATTATTTTTGAAATCCCGAAAATCCCGGGATACCCGGGACAAAAATACTGTTTCACTTCCGTTTCGCAAACAGTGTAATTTTTTTTCTTACAAAAGTTATTTGTTTTGAACACGAAATCCAACTTAGGTGATTAGCTCATATCATATCTTATACCTCCCATCAGACATGATTTTTTTTTTCAAGTTTGTTTATTTGGTAGGCTCAGGCATGTATACGAAGGTTCGAACCTCCCACTAAATTCTGAACGGCGCTACCCATGATTTTCGCAGCCAATGCACGATGCCACGAGACTTATGCGCCCGATCCATGGATCCCAGATTGTGATTACGTTTCTGTAGATAATCCATCGACACTATGTTTAAGATTTGAAATCTTCCTGGACCAAAATCTGTTCCAGGGTTAATCGACAAATTATCGTCGTTAATTTAACGCCTACTTTGATAACGATACCGGTTGTACGTTGATGTTTCGTTGACGATAAAGTGAGCGTTGATTTAACGTTATCGTTATCGAGTACTCGTTGATTTATCGATAATTATCAATTCTACTGCGCATCTTCCATCTATCGTCACTAGGGTATTGAATGCAATCCCAGCAACTGTCTAAACCCAATGCATATTCAAAACAATGCAGACAGTCAAGCCGACTTCAACCGCCAGCGAACCCTTCTTCTCGGACTCGGATATTCCAAAAGGGCACTCTACCTTCCGAGAAAAACATGAATATTATTTGCTTCTTGAAGTTGTTTTTTTTCGAAAGAATCGATTCAAATTAGAATTGAATTGAGTTCCAATTTGAACTCTGTATTATCTGGCCTTTCTAAAATAAGAACTTTACCCTTGAATAAAATCGTTTTTAAATAAAAAAATAAGTTTTCTTAGGAAACATCGAAAAATCCCGGGATCCCGGGATTTCCCGGGATATACGAACAACTTCATCCCGAATCCCGGGACAACGAAACTGGCCGGGAAATGGAAACTCTACCCGCGACGTTTTTGTTGTTGGGGTGAGCATGGTGTGCACTGCATCTCAGTAGTCTCTACTGCAGCTGCTGGTGTCGCCTGTGGCCTCTAGCATTACATCATCCGCAAAGCCTTCTATTTTCACACCAGCCGGGAGATTTAAGCGTAATACTCCGTCATACATGATATTCCACAGAACCGCTCCGAGGATCGATCCCTGTGGAATATCTGCTGACACTTCAATCGACTGCTGACCAGCGTCGGTGTCGACTAACAATATCCTGTTCTGAAAGTAGCTTTTCAGAATCCTGCACAGATACCCCGGGACTCCCAAGCGATGCAGGGAAATAGCTATAGCTAGCGTTATTAAATGCATTCTTTACATCTAGTGTAATCAATGCACATTACCTAATATTTACCTCTTCTATTCAAACCGCTATCTTAGCCGTTTCAGTTATCGACCGAATTGCTTCGATGGTAGAACGGCCTTTACGGAACCCATACTGGTTGCTCGATAAACCACCAGCACACTCCATATAGTCCGACATTCTATTCAGGATCCCCCTCTCTAGCAACTTACCAATTAAGTCGAGTAGGCAAATTGGTCTGTATGCCAAAAGGCTCTCCCGGGGATTTCCCAGGCTTTGGCACCAACTTCTGCCGTTTCCAACGATCTGGGAAGTTTCCTTCGTCCAGCAACGTTGGAGGCAGCTCCTGAACATATCTGGACCGACAAGAATCGCGTTAGGAATAGAGTCCGGTCCTGGTGCCTTATTTAGCTTAAGTTTTCTTGCAACGGCGATAAGCAAGGACAGCAAGGCAACATCAGTCTTATTCTCGTGTACCGACTGTTGTAGCAGCGCTTGCGCTGCCCCGCAGTGATTGAGATTTAGCTGAGCTACTGGCATGCCCGAGCCCGTCTGGAGGCCGGACAGGCCTGTCCACCGGATGGGTGTTTGTTGTCTGTGCCAGGACAACAGATCAAACACCTCGGTTCGGCCTGGGAGGTGTGAGCTTTGTGACCTTCAGTTCCACACCTACGGCAAAGCCGACTCCGATCAGGACCTTTGCAGTCATATGACTTATGTCCGTAATCGAAGCACTTGAAGCAGGCCTGAGGTTGTTGGTTTTCGCTCACCGAGCATACCGACCAACCCACCTTCAACTTGGCCTTATCCAGTATCTTCTTGGCGTCAGCCACAGGTACCTGGAATGAGTCAACAAAACCAGTGAGTTCAAGCATAACCTTACCGCAACCGAATCGCGATATCCTGGATTTCTACACCAAAGTGATCTCTCTATGCAGCTACCAGCTCACCGGCTTCGGTAATTTCGTCCAGGCCTCGGCATTGGATTACCTCTACTGGGCATAGGGCTCTCACCTGAACCGCATCACCCAGCACCTCTTCTGCCAACTGTTTATACGCGGAATTCATCTCGCCCTTCTTCGTTCTGCGGATGCAGTTGACATCATCCCCCCCTAGGCCAGAAAGCTTTTTATAGCCTCGCAAAGCCTTCAGAACGTCACCATAGCTCTTACCATCAGCCTTGACGATAATTGCTTCGCCTCTGTCCTTCCTGCCATGACCATTGGAAGATGTGCCCTTTCCTCTACGGGCATTCCCCTTCTTGGCAAATGGCGCCTTCGCCTCCTCTACTGCTTTTCGCTCCTTCTTCACCTTCATGGGATTCACAACCTCCCTCCAGGACAAGCCTTCAGTAGTCCTCGTAGAAGGAGGGATTGGTTTCCGTCGTTCCTTAAGGTCGGAAACCTGCTCAATCTTCTCCCGATGGATCTTAGAAGCCTTCTTCTCTAGCAATACCGGCTTGGCGCTAGCACCCTTCAGGTTGGTTGCCATACTGACCTTACTAAGCTTTGGAGCTGCTCCAGTAACAGCCATGCGTCTGCGGAGCTCTGCAGTCTGGCTTTCTGCCAGCTGCTTTTCTTCCGTAAGGACTCGAATCTTCGACTCGGCTTCCTTCTTGGCCTCCACCGCTTGACTCACTGCCAATTCTTTCTCCTCGATAAGCCTGACTTGCCATGCTCTTCTATATCGCCTGCCCTGGCGATCAGTGGGGCGACCTGTTAAGGCCACGCTTCTCCATCTCCACTCAAATTTGTTTTTTTGGTTTGGTCGACATTTTGGTCCCAAGAGTCGGGCGAGAAAATAGGTCCGCCACGCCAGAGCTCCGCAATAACGTAGTAAGGGGACGTTATACTGTGGGGGGTGCCCAGGTACCCCACAGGTTAGGGGTTAGGGGACGTGATATTCACCGCTACACACTGCTCAAAAGTATCTTTATCCCCAGTGTAGCGGGGAACCTCTCCAATCCCTAACAGCAACCAAATGATAGTTGGCATGATCCAAAGTACCGTCATCTGGGGGGAAGATGATCATTTTTAAGACAAAACATCCAAAAACAATGTGTGTTTACATTTTAAATCGAAACAAATATTTTTTAAAACATGTACTGCTATACGTTGCAATAATCAACAACTTTAGTTTTTTTAAATGCGTTCGCATTTATTAAAATAAATTAAATTATCACGCATTTTTGGGTAATCTGGTTTGGGGTGAAGTTGATCAAGACAGTTCTACTAAAATCATTATGACCTAGCCGTCAAAATAAACTAGGTTGTTTGTATGAAAGTTGAATTTACTACGCAAAGAAGTCAATATTTGGAACGAAAATAGCGTCATTTCCCAAGTAACATTTCAAGTTTTATTCCGCTCTAGGAATGGTTTTCAAGATCAAATTATAGGAGCTGACAATAAAACCCACTACTAAAGGACAACCTTCTGATGGCCACTATAAGAGTAAGATGATGCCAAATGGCCCTCTCTAGATTACCACTATAAACCTGTCATAAGAGTATATATAAATCCGTTTCAAGCCACCCGCAAAAAAGGGAATTTGGCTGCGGAAGCTGTCAAAAATGTTGCTTTGAAAAAGAGAAACAAAAATTTGTAGAAAAATAATTACAAAATAAATGATGATGAAAATCATGATGAGGATGCATTCAAAATAATATTTTTTCAGGTTTGTTTTCCAAAGTACTTTCATGGAAATGAGGTGCGCTTTCGATTTCATGGTGAAAGCTATTGCAAAATTAGGATTGAAAACCACGCGCCCGCAAAATAATATAGTTCTGGGCAATAAATTTAAATCGATTATCAAACTAATATCGTAAATCTTCACTTAATCCATTAAAATTCCACCCAAATATTGAAATCTTTAACCTAGTTAGTTAGTTATTCAGACTATTAAGGCCGAAGTGGCCTGTGCGGTATATAAGAGTCTTCTCCATTCGGCTCGGTCCATGGCTACACGTCGCCAACCACGCAGTCTACGGAGCGTCCGCGAGTCATCTTCCACCTGATCGATCCACCTTGCCCGCTGCGCACCTCGCCTTCTTGTGCCCGTCGGATCGTTGTCGAGAACCATTTTCACCGGGTTATTGTCCGACATTCTGGCTACGTGCCCGGCCCACCGCAGTCGTCCGATTTTCGCGGTGTGAACGATGGATGGTTCTCCCAACAGCTGATGCAACTCGTGGTTCATTCGCCTCCTCCACGTACCGTCCGCCATCTGCACCCCACCATAGATGGTACGCAGCACTTTCCTTTCGAAAACTCCGAGTGCGCGATGGTCCTCCACGAGCATCGTCCAGGTCTCGTGTTTGAGCGTTTTGTAGATTGTCAGTTTGGTACGGCGGCGAACTCTATTCGATCGGAACGTCTTGCGGAGTCCAAAGTATGTACGATTTCCAGCCACTATACGTCTCCGAATTTCTCAGCTAGTATCATTTTCGGCAGTCACCAGTGAGACCAAGTACACAAATTCTTCTACCACCTCGATTTCGTCACCACCGATGCAAACTCGTGGTGGGTGGCTAACATTATCTTCTCTTGAACCTCTTCCTATCATGTACTTCGTCTTCGACGTGTTGATGACTAGTCCGATCTGCTTGGCTTCCCTCTTCAGTCTCTTCAGTCATCTTCTCAAAGTTACGTGCCATAATATCTATGTCGTCGGCGAAGCCAAATAGCTGGACGGACTTATTGAAAATTGTACCACTCGTGTTAATCCTTGCTCTTCGTATTACCCCTTCCAAAGCGATGTTGAATAGCAGACACGAAAGACCATCACCTTGCCGTAACCCTCTGCGGGTTCCAAAGGGACTCGAGAATGCCCCTGAAACTCGAACTACGCACATCACCCGATCCATCGTCGCTTTGATCAACCGTGTCAGTTTATCCGGAAATCCGTTTTCGTGCATTAGCTGCCATAGCTGGTCCCGATCGATTGTTTCATATGCGGCTTTGAAGTTGATGAATAGATGATGTGTGGGCACGTTGTATTCGCGGCACTTCTGCAGTACTTGGCAAATGGCGAACACCTGGTCCGTGGTGGAGCGTTCGCCCATAAAACCCGCCTGGTACTGCCCCACGAACTCCCTTGCAATTGGTGCTAGTCGACGGCATAAAATTTAGGAGAGTACCTTGTAGGCGGCGTTCAGCATTGTGATTGCGCGGTAGTTGCTACAATCCAGCTTATCGCCCTTTTTGTAGATGGGACACACGACACCTTCCATCCACTCCTGCCGCAAAATTTCCTCCTCCCAAATCCTGGTAATGACCCAGTGCAGCGCTCTAGCCAGTAGGCACCACCGTGTTTAAATAGCTCTCCTGATAGTTGGTCAACCCCAGGGGCTTTGTTGTTCTTCAGCCGGCCAATCTCCTCCTGGATTTCCTGGAGATCCGGAGCCGGTAGAATTATGTCCTGCGCGTTCTCCCAGGTCCATCACCATACCGCCATCTTCGTCTGCCACATCGCCATTCAGGTGTTCTTCGTAGTGTTGCCGCCACCTTCGGATCACCTCACGTTCGTTCGTAAGAAGGTTCCCGTTTATGTCCTTACACATATCGGGCTGTGGCACGTGGCCATTACGTGAACGATTCAACTTCTCATAGAACTTTCGTGTGTTATTAGCGCGGTACAGTTGCTCCGTCTCTTCACGGTCTCGATCTTCCTGCTGACGCTTTTTCCTCCGCGCCTGTTTATATTGTGCCTCGTTCGCCCTGGTGCGGTGTTGCAGCAATCTCGCCCATGCTGCATTCTTCTCTTCTACTAACTGCTCACATTCGCCATCATACCAGTCGTTTCTCTGATCCGGGGGCACCGTGCCAAGTGCAGCGGTTGCGGTGCTACCAATGGCGGATCGAATATCTCTCCAGCCATCTTCAAGAGACGCTGCGCCTAGCTGCTCTTCCGTTGGGAGTGCCACTTCCAGCTGCTGCGCGTATTCTTGGGCTAGTCTACCGTCTTGTAGCCGCCCAATGTTAAGCCGCGGCGTCCGACTTCGACGCGTGTTGTACACCGTCGAGAGTTTTGAGCGCAGGCATACTGCAACGAGGTAGTGGTCGGATTCAATATTCGCACTGCGGTAAGTGCGGACGTTCGTGATGTCGGAGAAGAATTTACCATCGATTAGAACGTGGTCGATTTGGTTTTCCGTTTCTTGGTTAGGTGATCTCCATGTGGCCTTGTGGATATTTTTGCGGGGAAAGAAGGTGCTTCGCACTACCATTCCGCGGGAGGCTGCAAAGTTTATGCATCGTTGGCCGTTGTCATTCGATACGGTGTGCAGACTATCCGGTCCGATGACCGGTCTATACATTTCCTCCCTTCCTACCTGACCATTCATGGCACCGATGACGATTTTGACGTCCCGCAGTGGGCATCCATCGTATGTCTGCTCCAGCTGTGCATAGAACGCTTCTTTCTCGTCATCGGGTCTCCCTTCGTGTGGGCAGTGCACGTTGATGATGCTATAGTTGAAGAAACGGCCTTTAATCCTCATCTTGCACATCCTTGCGTTGATTGGCTGCCACCCAATCACGCGTTGGCGCATCTTACCCAGCACTATGAAGCCGGTTCCCAGCTCGTTGGTGGTGCCACAGCTTTGGTATAAGGTAGCCGCTCGATGCCCGCTTTTCCACACTTTCTGTCCTGTCCAGCAAATCTCCTGCAGGGCCACGACGTCGAAATTGCGGGGATATAATTCATCGTAGATCATCCTGTTGCAACCTGCGAAACCTAGCGACTTGCAGTTCCATGTTCCAAGCTTCCAATCGTGATCCTTTATTCGTCGCCTAGGTCTTTGCCTATTATATCGAGTCGCATTATCTCTTATATTGTTCGTAATGATTGGTTTTCCAGGCGGCTTATTGGACATGCGCAAACCTCCAAACTCGTCGGAGGTCGGAGGGCCGTCGTGTCAGGGCTGTTTAGCGTCCCACCTATCACCAGGACTTATACCTAACACCAGGACTAATATATATATAGGAAATCTTCTTCCAATAATGTAACTCAACCATGAAATTCTTAACACTTTAATACTTGCTTCATATGGATTATGTAATATAATAGAGTGTAAAACAACAAAACAATCCATAATACAAGCTTATCAAAGTTCATGGACTATGCAATAAACAAAATTAACAATGTGCCTTCCGACTAACATCCCGAATATGACTCATACACTAGAAGCTTTAGCCCTCTTAAATTATTGTTTTCAGTCTGAACCACTGAAAAGAAATAATTCAAGAGGGCCAAAACTAGCGCTTCTATTGTATGAATCATACTCGGGATATCAATCGGGATATCAGGTATCAAGAATCTCATTTGTTTAATTAACAATCGCCCAAAGCTTTCCTTCAAAAAAATAAATGAAAGAATGTTTGTGCCTAAACATATGAAACATCAGAAAAAATGTTTTGAAATTGATTTTTTTTTCTGTTGATCTAAAAATAAACATGAAGGCCGTATTATGCTGTATTTTACCTCATAAACCCCAGCGAGCGGGCAGTGGTCTGGCCAAAAGTTTCGCTTATTCTTCTGGTGCTGCTTCTTAGCTGTTTTGTTCGTCACCGGACGGGCTCGCCCAAGTCTTGGAGCAGAAGGGTGCACTCGTGGCAGAGCAACTCTGTGTGTATTTGCCAACCCTCGACTGGGCGTCCGTCTCTCCAAGCCCCAAGGCTAGTTTGGTGGCGGACCGACCAGGGAGCTGCTGATGGTGTATTAGAAAGTTAGCACAAAAATGGAAAACTGAAACTATACATTTTCTTAGCACTGTGGGGTACGAGGCATGGTCCATCCACAAGGGAAATTTGTGTACGTTTTGGGAGGACGGCAAAGTTTCTAAAATGAACGTCCGGAAGTGAGAGCGGGCGTGGGTGTATGTGTGGTTTGCACGAAAAACCAAGATGAAAAGTTTTCTCGTTGGAGAGTTTGGTTTTCCTGTAGCTAAATGAACTCATGTCGCTCGGTGAGCCATTGCTGCAATGTTTGAAATATGTAGAATGGATGGCTAACTGGGATGGTCCAACCGGAAGACCATGTGTTTGGGGTAATAGAGCAAAAGTTGTATCTTATTTTGCACGTTGTTCAATAGCGTATAAATTACGAAGAGTTAATATGATTGCAGCTTTATTCTTATCTATATCGTTATTCGTTTTAAAATTACAATCTACAGCATCAGCTGCATCATAGTACGACTAAGGAGAATTATCCTTCTGGAATTACTACCAGCGTATTATAAGTGATTACAATAAGTACCCCTCCTTGCTATGACCACTGAAAACGAAATGTTACTTTGAGAATTCCTATTTACATAATACGGATTGTTTATCCCTGATCTCTTGCAGTTGTTTTTCTTATTTGCTGGCATTTCCACTCGCATCTTTCTGCTGGGCTAATAAAAAGTCAGCAGTCCAACAGTATTGTATTTCTATACCCATGAAACTGACTTAAAAAGTGAAAATGAATAAGTATTGACACCTATAACAGATATAATACATACATTTTTATTTATTTGGTCTGTTTAGAGATATTGAATAAATTTGTGTGGTGATTTGGAGCCCACAATCCAAGATATGGTCGAAATAAAATCGCATAAAACAATTTTGTGTGATCGGGATAACGCTAAATATGTATTTTCGAGTTTTAGATTTGAGCGATACTCATGCACAGCTAGAAAAAAAAACAATAATAGATCAATACGTAACACACCTGCGTAACACATACAAAATGAAAATATAGACACTTCCGATAGAAGGGCCAAAAAATGACAATCGTTTTAAAATAAGAACAAGTTTAAGCTGAAGGCTTAAGAGGCAGAATACATAGGGTAACTGCCAAAACCTATATTGCTTTCATATAATTTATAAAGAACTCAGAGTAGTTTCATAAGTTTCTTGCTCTTTCCTTTATTTGTGAGAAGCAAAGACATGAACTGGCATACACAGTACTCCTACCTCATTTGATCTCACCGCTTGGCAAAAAACATCAAAGCACCGACGAATAACCGATCCGCGATCGGCATTATTAAAATGTCTGTAGCTCATAATGAAAGTCATTTAAAATCAACCCTTTTGAAGCACTACTTTTGGTATCAATTATGTGCTCATTCAACCGCCCCATTGCTCCAACGCATGGACCCTCATATCGAAACCAAAGGATCCGAGCACGTAGGCACTTCTGGTGAGCTCAGGTGCCGTAGTAGGATTTTAATTTCAGCCTGCAACGTCCAAATCTCCACTGAGATTACCAAAACCCCAACTAAAACCGACCGACGGCGACAGACGATGGCAGTGAAAGCAGACACACAACGCGATCCGTTCTAATAGAAGGGGAGTTACAAGCGCAGCTTCGTATAAATCATTTTTATGTCCCGAATGGGTTACAATGGGTCCTTCTAGTACGTATGTAGGAGGAGACTCTACGTCCGAACTACTTTTTAGATACCCATAAGGCAGCATAAGATGTATAAGACAATACGAGTAGGGAAATGGGAAAAACAACCAACGACCACTTATCAAAGATGTCGCCCGGAAATGACGGCACCATGCTGAGCCGTGAACGATGGCATCTACAAAAGTTAGAACCCAGTTTACACGATTCTTTGGATTGAGTTTGATTCTTCTCAGAAGCAGCGATTGCGGGATTAATTATCGTTTTAATTGCAATATTTTGTCCGGCAGAGCGGTCAAAGCCCACGAATTTTCCCATTTTAGGGTGGAATAGAGGGAAACAGCGAATCAGGAAAAGGGTGCGATTTCGAGCAGCCTCTCAAAGGGTTGTTGGTATCCTGCTGTCGCTGAAGACGGATGATGAGGAGGACCATACGATGACAGAAAAACGGGTGGTCGACAGTCACACAGTGTCGGGTCGCCATACCAACACCAGATGAAAACTCCGAATAATATGATAAGAAAATTATTTTGAGCTTTTTAGTGGAATGTCTTCACTTGTCATAAGACGAGTTAATACAATCCCATTGAATTCAACCACTTAATTGTATTTTGACAGATACGTATTTCGACCTCAACAGTAAGGCCGTCTTCAGTGTCTCGTACTTTACTCGACTCGACTCGACTCGAGTCAAGTACGAGACACTGAAGACGGCCTTACTGTTGAGGTCGAAATACGTATCTGTCAAGATACAATTAAGTGGTGGAATTCAATGGGATTGTATTAACTTATGACAAGGGTCCGAATAATAATTATTTTTTTAGATATCTTGAGACTTTGATGTGATTCGCCTTGATCTCATTATCAATAAGTCGAGTAATTGATCAAGCATTATAATTAATCCGAAAAAGAAATTTTCACTGTCACTTTCTTTGACTTCAATTGGCTCTAAGGCAATTTTCCACGATTTGTCGAGCTAACTTTCATGGGTCTGGCCGCTTCCCGGACACTGTGGGCCGCTTCGGTAGTTGGTTCAGCGCCAGCCAACGACCGCCGTTGCTGGCCGGAGTCATTGCAGCAATAGAACAATGGTCCACATACCGAAACGATGCTCACCACTCATATTAGGTGGAAATGGAGCACGTCCCTCGCACGAACCTACGTACTTCACGTCTGCATGTAGGATCGGACTGCATTGTGCGATTTCGAGTGTTGTGTCGTGCAGCTATGGCCGTTTTGAGTAGGTATAGGGCTAAAAGGGTGGACTATGGCGGCCGTGACTTTGCCATATTTGCGCTGAGTGTGGGGGGCGCGGAAGGTGCCGGTGGTAGGTGGACAGAAGGACAAGAGCCATGCTCGGTAGATTTGTGCGGCGGAAAAGCAGTGTTCCGTTCCGGCGACTCATTTGAATAAATTATTTCGAAGAGGGTGCTAAAATAATCTACAGACGGCGTCACCATTAGCTATCATGTGTGTGAATGGAGATGCTAGGCCATACGCGAAGGTAGGGTGAATTCCAAAAGCGAGTGGAGTGAGTTTTGGACCGATTTGAATATGGCATTTGCGATTTGCTCATGGCTGCAAGGTGAATATACAAAAAAATCTATTGTGTGTTAATTAGAATGCTAGAAAATATGATTGAAAAAATCAATAGTCTCTTTGGCACTGTCCTGTAAGAACAATAATGCCGCTGGTAGGGGATGGTGTTTGAGTCGATCTCATTCAGCTAAGTGGTTGATTATCATCACAAGCTCATGATTATGGAAAGAAAAATAGTGGGTTGTAAACATTTATTTCGAAAGTGAAAACGTTTATGAAACTAAGCAAAACAGTCCATTGCGTGCCGTCAGAAATCAAGCCCACACAATCCAGACGGGTGGTCAACCAAGGAGTCAAAGGGATAAGGATAAAGCCTTTTTATTTAAAATCAACAAAGAGAGATGGCCGCGAGCAATCTTTGGAAAATTAGACCACAATCATGTCGGGTTGTCCAATCGTATTCGTCTTCGCCTTTGACCTCGTTACAAAACAATGCACATTGTGCATTTCCTACCCAAGATCACACCGCGGAGTGCATCGATTAATTTGGTCGTTTTTCCATAGACATCCAGTTACCTTTCGATCAGCATTACTATTATCCATTGTGATGGTTCCAAAAGATATATTTTTCTTTGAGATACAGGAAGGTAACTGGTGAAAGTTCTTCATTTTAAACATCTGAGAATCTTTAAATGATGGTATGTCATTTGGCATAAAGTCTTACCAGTTCAAGGCCTATTTCCGGATATTGGACCACCCGATATGAACAATAATTTACAATGTTTTGAAACCTCAGATGTGAATGCACTTCTGGTCATAAGTTTGGGTTCACCCTATAAAAATATGACAAAGTTTTTTACACATATATCATTACCCTTATGTCCGATTTGTGATCTTCACAGCTCATTCGAAAGATATTTGCCAGAACACATTGTCATTGGAAAACATGTCAAAATTTGAAAATAGTAGTTTGTGCAACTAGTTGCAAAAAGATGATTTTTTCGGCACGAGTTGTACGACGAGCGCTGAAAAAATCGAGTTTTGAAACGAGTTGCACACGCCTGTTTTTCGCAATGAAGAAAATTGGGCTTAAATATGTTAAATTGGTTCAAAATGGTACAAATTTATTTACTTAACATGATCAATCTTACCAAAAAATCATGTTGCTGCAGAAAACAAACAGATTCCATGTTATCGTGCCCCATTGTGTGTTCGACAGACCATAAAACTATCTATGCCTTTAGAGAATTGGATGTCATTGCCATCAAATTATTTCATTTATTATGTGACACAAAGAATACACTATTCGAACACTCACCCAAGCCAATTTAGCTAAATGTGGTCATGAAACTATTGTTCTATGCTGGTTTTCCATTATAGCATCCAATCCAAAAATTCAACATAGGAACAGTAGTTACATGACTACATTTTGCTGAATTCGCTTGGGATAGTGTTCAGATAGTGTATTCTCTGCGTCGCGTAATAAATGAAATAGTTTGATAGAAATAACATCAGAATTTTCCAAAGACGAGTTCATCGAGTTTTGCAACCCATTTGAGTTGCATAATGTTTATTATAGCACCCATGTAATTGGTATGGAAAAGTAGGCCGTTTTATCACTCAAACGCCAACTGTAAACCAGGTATCGACGGAATCAGTGCAAGGAATAAGGCAAGAAGCCACACTCGGCGGACACTTCAGGTGTGACGGAACAGAGTCACTCGCGGTTGACGGGTTCGCCATCAACGGAATAAAAATCAATTAATTGCATATTATTCGGCAACTCGGCCGTACGAAAACCATTTTGTTGTTAAATATCTTGGCTGTGCATACGCACAGCACATGTTTCGAAATGGACAAATTGATATGAAATTTGCGAGAAAGAATCCACGTGTCTTGAAGGGACTCGAACCCTCAACCTCCTACTATCTAGATAGGCGTGATAACCCCTACACAACAAGACCACTTGAAGGTCACGTTTGCGGAAAAGCCATCAGAATCCGAGTACCAACCTCCACCGCGGTTAGCTCTTTTTGTAAATTGAATATTTTTCGTATGCTTGATTTGTCCAATCTTCACATGCGCTTTACTGTTGTATATCCACAGTCAAGCGAGTGTACATTGTTGAGGGTTGAGGGTTCGAGTCCCTCCAAGACACGTGGATTCTTTTTCGCAAATTTCATATCAATTTGTCCATTTCGAAACATGTGCTGTGCATATGCACAGCCAAGATATTTAACAGAATAAGAATGCCAGATTAAAGCGATTCGGATCGTCAGATAGAACAACTCATGCGCTGCGAAATCATCAAATAAAATGAGATGGAAACCCTCTGTGCGGAGGCTCGAGAAATTTTGGTTGAGGAAGGGAACGTACAACGGGTGGATTCTCCGGTTACGGTTTGCGGCGACATACACGGCCAATTTTATGATCTGAAAGAACTGTTAAAAGTTGGAGGCGATGTACCTTAAACGAACTATCTGTTCATGGGCGATGTCGTGGATCGCGGGTATTACAGCGTGGAAACGTTTTGACGTAAACTACGTCTAAGGGGAAGCCTCAGATACAGGGTGCAAAATGAAAATTTCCAAATTGGGGACCGTCACGAAATCATGTAAGATTTCAAACGGTAATAGCGTCTTTATCTTTCGATGGATTTTCGACATTTGCTTATCAATCGATTCGGAAACTCTCCAGCAATTTGCCAATTCTATTGATACTATTGATTATCAACGTTAAACTATTGAAAATGTTATTTCTTTTCAAACCGGGTGAAAAATTCAATCCCGTTCATAAATCCCCAACACGGACATCAGATTACAGTAACGTACGGGCCTTTTGATCAACAATTTTCATTCTGCATGTCACGGAGAACGGACGATTTCGTTCGCAGGGGAGGTCTCGTTGATTGAGATTTATGAGTCATGATGCGGATGAAATTTTTCGTCAGGTGGTGGTGGCGGTCGTGGCAACAGCAGTACATCTTTTCATCCGTGTTCCCAACAGCATCGTTGAATCTGGCAATCAACGTCGTGCTGTTGATGAGGCACATAAGTGGAAATTAATCGGTTCTTTTCAGGACCACCATTATGTTTGGGAGGAAGGTTAAGTTGAAATATTTTTTTGACGTAAACTACATCTAAGGGGAAGACTCAGATACAGGGGGTTAAACGGAAATTTCCAAATTCGAGACCGTCGCGAAATTAGGATACATTTCAAACACTAATAGCGTCTTTATCTTTCGATGGATTTTTAATCACTTACTCTGCAGAAGTCGAATGATGGATTGAATCTTATGAATTTTTGCGTTACTGCTGTCGATTTTTTGCAACAATCTCATGAATTTACTCTCAGTCAAACCAAATTCCTCCAATGAAAAATTTAATGCCCTGAAAAGGACAGATTTCAGATCATGCGGATTTTGAATCACCAACACAACAGCAACCATTCGATAGTTAGAATATCACAAGAGTATTTCACTCAAATGTAGATGCTGGCTCTATGGCTCTACCGCTACACTGCAACAGATTGCCATCGTTGGATTCTCTGTCGTAACGATCCTGTTACGAGCGCTACCTACGCCATCGGTGGTAACGAAGAGCGTGCGTCAGAAGGAGAAGCTGCAAAAATGTATTTACATGGATGGAAATTAAACCTTAAACAAGTAGCAGTCTATCTACTAAAATAATAATCTTGAGGAGAAATTTCACTGGTATTGATGTTATCCATGCGAATAAATTTTTGTATCGTCCCTGACGCACGGTCGTGATTCCGCCACCGACGGAAACTATCAGCCATCACCAAGCGATTAATATGAATTTTGATCAAAATTCGTCTCGCCTCAAATTATGCCTTAAGAGCTGCTTTCACTGATGACACTTCAGACGCAACCGTTGCAGAAATAAATACCACCATAGCCGCCATCGTAGACACGCAAGAAAATTCCATCTGAGTGCTGTTGATGCTGACGACGACGACCACGCGACCCACACCATCGCCGGGAATAAAATTTCCGGTAGGAGCTCCGCCGATGTCGAAGGTGGTACCATGGTCTGGTCTCCGCGACATCTCGAACGAAAAGGCTCGCGCGCGCGGAAGAGCTGCTTTCTTCTAATCAATAAAGTTGAACCTGTAGCCACGCCCCTTTGGTGAGTGTTTGACGGTTACACAATATTTGCAGTCATACCGGACAACAAAGAGGAGGGACTAATGAGCCATCTTTATTGGTTATAAGAAAACTGCTCTCCCCCGCGCGCGTGGCAGCATTCACGCTCCCCCAGTTCGAGACAGCAAAATGATGATTTGGCAAATGAGTGGAATGATGCATTTTAGCATTAACAATTCAAGCGTAATGCATTCATTTAAAATCGCAGACGATTTCGTTCGCACAGGAGGGCTCGTTGATTGAGATTTATGAGTGATGATGCGGATGAAATTTTTCGTTCGTGGTGGCGGTCGTGGCAACAGCAGTACATCTTTACAAACGTGTTCCCAACAGCATCTTTGAATCTGGCAGTCAACTCCGTGCTGTTGATGAGCCACATAAGTGGAAATGAATCGGTTCTTTTCAGGACCACCATTATGTTTGGGAGGAAAGTTAAGATGAAATAATTTTTTGACGTAAACTACGTCTAAGGGGAAGACTCAGATACAGGGTGTAAAACCGAAATTTCCAAATTCGAGACCGTCACGAAATAAGGGTAGATTTCAAACGCTAATAGCGTCTTTATCTTTCGATGGATTTTCGACATTTGTTTATCAATCGATTCAGAAACTCTCCAGCAATTTGCCAATTCTATTCATACTATTGATTATCAACGTTAAACTATTGAAAATGTTGTTTCTTTCCAAACCGGGTGAAAAATTCAATTCCGTTCATAAATCCCCAACACGGACATCAGATTGCAGTAAGGTACGGGCCTTTTGATCCACTGCTTCGTTTTCCCTGTGTATAAAAAGCCCCTTGTTTCGCGCGAGCGCCAACTGTGGCGACAAACATCGGGCCACCACAAAGGGCTGCCCAAAGCGAGCCGAGTTCCTGGAAATCCGGAAGAAGGCTTCCATCAGGACCATTCCGAAGAAGAACCGTGTTTCTGTAATCAACGAGGTGAACTTTCCAGCTATCCCGGCTCCCCGTCGTGTGATTCCAATACTCCCACCGCTACAGCCGCACAAGCGACTGGCAGCGGCAGCTGCATCGGTCCAAGCTCCAGCATCGTCGGCACCATCCACCAGCGAATGGCCCTCGCTTCCTCCTCCTGGGTTCCGTCGGCAGTCGGAGAACGAAGCCGTCCCACCGGAAGAATCTGCCCCGCTGTACACTCCGGAGCAACTGATGCCGATCTTCGCGCAGCTCGCCACTCGACTGCGCGGCTGCAAAACCCGATTCGACCAGGTCTTCACACTTGGCATGTTCATCATTGAAAATGGCTGCTAGGGTGGGCCTGGTCAACTGGAACGCTTGCTCGCTAAAGAGCAAAACAATCGAGCTGAAGGATTTCCTTGAGGAGAAGGAAATAGACGTGGCGTTCATCACCGAAACGCACCTAAAACCGGAGGTGAACATCAACATTCCGGACTTCCGCATCGTGCGACTCGACCGGCCGACCAGGGGAGGTGGTGTGGCCATCGCTCTTCGCTACAACATCAACTGTCGTCTGCTTCCAAGCTTCCAGCTCAGTGTCATTGAGGCCATCGGTGTCGAAATCACCACTTCGGTCGGCACAATCGCGCTCATCGCGGCATACTGTCCAACGCAAGCCAAAGCCGGCGATGGATCATCGGCTGCCCTTCGGAGGGACGTCGTCAAGCTGACGCGAAGGCAAGGCCAGTATATCATTGCCGGCGACTTGAATGCCAAACATCAAGCCTGGGGCAACAGTCGCGGCAATCGAAACGGCACCATCTGGAGCAACGACATGGAGGAAGGCCACTACACGATCCTGAGCCCGGATTCCCCCACTCGGCTGAGTCGGTCCGGTGCCCACGCAACGCTCGACCTCTACGTAACAAACCTGAGTGACCACGTCTCGCAGCCGGTTGTATACCAGGAGCTCAGTTCGGATCACTATCCGGTGGTGGCGGAACTGGGCTCCTCGGTCAATCGGCACCAGCAGTTACGGCGGAACTACCACCGAGTGAACTGGCAGCGTTTCCAGCAGTGCGTCGATAACACCGTCGACTACGAGGTGCGTCCGGAGACGCCGGAAAGTATCGACCGCCAGCTGTGCGCTATCGAGGAGGCGATCACGGCGGCCTGAGAGCAACAAGTACCGACGGCTCGGCAGGTAAGCAACTCCTTAAACATCGATACACTCACCAAAGATTTGATTCGATTGCGGAATGTCACTCGCAGGCAGTTTCAGCGTACTGGACTGCCTGAGCTTAAGGCACGCTGCAATCGAATCACAAAAATTATCAAGGCCAGAATGGTGGACCTCAAAAATAACGACTTCTCGAATAAGATCCGCACTCTCCCAGATTATGCTAAGCCGTTCTGGAAAATGACCAAAATTCTAAAATCCAAGCCTCGGCCCATTCCACCTTTGATCCCACTAGACAATAATGGCTCTAAGGATCGCTTGATAACTCCTGCAGAGAAGGTCGCTGAAATAGGTCGTCACTTCGTCAGCTCACACAATCTTGGGCAGAACATCGTCAGTCCACACGAAGCAGCCGTCAACGAGCATGCTAACAACATCCATTTGATTCCCAACGACTTCTCAGAGGAGTTGGAGATCTCAGCTGACGAATTGACGGCCTATATCAAATCGTCGAAGAACATGAAGGCCCCAGGCTTCGACAGCATCCTGAATCTCGAGCTCAAACACATGAGTGCTCCGTTCTTTGAGCACCTCTCGCTGATCTTTAATCAGTGTCTCCGGCTTAGCTACTTCCCATCGTCCTGGAAGTCAGCGAAAGTCATCCCCATCCGGAAGCCTGGGAAGGATCCTTCCTCCCCAAAAGTTATCGACCTATCAGCCTTCTCTCAGGGTTATCCAAGCTATTCGAAAAAGCTATTCATCATCGGTTACTTGAGTCTGCCGAAAATCTCAACATCTTGCTCGAGGAACAGTTTGGTTTCCGACGCGGTCGGTCAACTGTACACCAACTGACCCGAGTTACCAACGTCCTCAGACGGAACAAGTTTGTCTCGAAAACATCCGCCATGGCCTTACTCGATGTCGAGAAGGCATTTGACAATGTATGGCATGATGGCCTGGTGTACAAACTACAACGCTACAATCTTCCCAGCTACCTGGTGAAAATCATCAACAATTACCTGTCGGCAAGGACATTCCGGGTCTCAATCAGCGGAGCGAGTTCCAATGCGCACAACATCGTTGCAGACGTCCCCCAGGGCAGTATCCTTGGGCCCCTGCTTTTCAATCTATTCACCTCCGACATGCCAGAACCTCCAGAAGGCGGCATTCTGTCTCTGTTCGCAGATGACACATCCATCGTCTACAACGGTAGAGTGATCAGAGCGCTAGTGGCAAAACTCCAACGAGGCCTGGATGCCCTGACAGAGTACCTCACCAGCTGGAAGATCTGTATCAACGCGGCGAAGACCCAGGTCATCATTTTCCCCACTCCAAATCCCTAAACTTGTTCCGCCTGGGGACTGTAAAATCATCCTCAATGGCACGACCGTGGAATGGGCCAATGAGGTCGGCTACCTTGGCTTGACCCTCGACAGCAAGCTTATTTTCAGGCAACAGGTTGACAAAACGGTGACAAAGTGTAACGTCTTGTTGAAACTACTGTACCCTTTGATCAACCGCCGGTCGTCATTGTCCCTGAAAAATAAGCTTGCTGTCTACAAGCAAATCATCCCTGTGATCGAATATGGCATGCCGGTCTGGGAGAGCTGCGCTAAAACCCACCACCTCAAACTTCAACGGGTCCAAAACAAATTCCTGAGGATGATCCTCAACACCCCTCCCAGGACAAGAACATCCGAGGTCCACCGTCTGGCCGGAATAAAAACCTTACATGAACGCTTTGGTGAGTGTAAAGAAAAGTTTAGGGTCCGTTGCTTGCATTCGGATCAGGCACCAATTAGGGCGCTAGTTCCAATCTAGGTTATCAAATTTTTTTATTGTAAATATTAGTGTACATAGTAGTTAGGTTATCAAATTTTAAAAAACACACCAGCGAGGCGCTAAAGGCTAAAGGCCCTAAAGGCCGTCATGATACATTATATTTTAAAAATTAAGTAATAGCATAATAATAATAATAATAACAATAATTGAAATTGAAGTTGGAGGGCCAAGCCGGCCGATCACTGTACATGTATAAAAATGATTGTAGAACAAAACATGTTTTAAATAAAGAAGAATTTTACTACTACTACTACCAAATCCATGATAACATAACAATAAATATTTGACATTTGTTCGTTTGTTGATACCGGATGAGTGCCAATATTTTCCAGAGAATCAAGGCCTACATTGATTAAAATAAGTAAATATTTTCTACCTCTTGAATGTCAAAAAGGCACTCACTCGGCCGCCATTATCAAGCGCAAAATACTGAATAAATGTTCGTGTTGAATTGAGATGTTCGGTGACATGTGCTATAAAGGCCAAGCCACTCAATCATTCAGGATAAAGCAGCTCGGTCATTGCTTTTGCTGTATTTTGTAAAAATAAGGGAGCATCCAAAATTTACGTAACGCTTGGAAGTGGGAGGAGGGTTCTTCGAAGTTTGACAATCCATACAAAATTGCTGGATGCTTCATACAAAAAGTTTTACATAGATAGAAGAGGTTTAAAATGGAAAATGTTTGCGTTAAATAATAAATTATTTCAAGCAAGGTAGCACGGGTTAAGCAAATCTACGTCTTCTGCTTCTATAACAACATAATTTGCTGTCAACATAATTTGGAATTAGGGTAGATGTACCAGTCGTGGTTATAGCACCAGCTGTCGCACTAGTGCAATATACAATGCAATAAGTGGTATATCATATCACCACAAAATATATTCTAATCAGTAAATCATATCCATAAGATACGATAACACCTTTAATCTCCTCCAAAACAAACAAAACATAATTGTAAAAATTGATTTTGCTTAATTTTTGGCGTCCTTTGTACTAGTTGCCGCAATAGTGGGTTTATTATGACCAATGGGATTTTTCACAATACAAAACAAAATTAAGAATAGTGCCTCAACTGGTACATGCGTTCCTATTATTGATGGATTAGGCATTAAACGAATTATATTGCGGATTTCACATTTACTCTAAGCCTGCTCCTTTCGTTTGAAAGGAGGAAAACTTTCGTTTGACATATCAACACCATGCACACGCCTTTTATTTATTTAATTATTTATTTTAAAATAGTTGTTCTTAAGTATGGCGATGATTGGTACACCCATCCTAGTGGTGGTTGAGATTCCTTGCGTAGGTAAAGTTGATTTTTTTTTAATAACGAGCATCGCTTTGGCATACATACTTTTGATGGAAAATGCAATATGCAAAGAATGTGGCTGATTAATAAGTGTTTAACAAATAAACAATTTTTTTTTTTCAATTTCAATTTTCAAGTGCCACAACATCAATTCATGTTCTTTCCCGTCATTGCCGGATCTCCATCATTTTTTTGAGCCTTAAGCTTAAAAAAATCAAGTTCCTTCATACAGGTCTTAATAGCTTTCCTCAGGCCCAGAAAATCAATTTTTGTTGGATGCGCATGCGAATCAAGCGACAAAAGAGAACCAACGACAAAGCTTTGTTTTTGTCGGAAATAATAATGACAAAGATCCGAAAAAAATTGTCAGCAACAAAAACGAAGCCAATTTTGTTGCTAACTTTTCATCCCGTTATTTTGCATTGTCTCTACAGAAAATTTCGGGTTTATGCTATAATTACACGTCATGGAAATATTTAAACGCTTTTTTTTTGTATTCAATAGCCTCTTATTTTACATCCAACTTGTTCTTGTATGCAATATTACATACAAGCTCCATAGTAATGACGACCTGCAATTAAACATGCAGCATGGGCGAGATTGCTGCAACACCGCACGTGTGCGAACGAGGCACGAAATGAACAGGCGCGGAACAGACAAAACTTGATTTTCCGGAGGAAAAGCGTCAGCAAGAAGATCGAGACCGTGAAGAGACGGAGCAACTGTACCGCACTAATAACACACGAAAGTTCTATGAGAAGTTGAACCGTTCACGTGAGGGCTACGTGCCGCAGCCTGATATGTGTAAGGACATAAACGGGAACCTTCTTACAAACGAGCGTGAGGTGATCCAAAGGTGGCGACAGCACTACGAAGAGCACCTGAATGGCGATGTGGCAGACGAAGATGGCGGTATGGTGATGGACCTGGGAGAACGCGCAGGACATAATACTACCGGCCCCGGATCTCCAGGAAATCCAGGAGGAGATTGGCCGGCTGAAGAACAACAAAGCCCTTGGGGTTGACCAACTACCAGGAGAGCTATTTAAACACGGTGGTGAGGCACTGGCTAGAGCGCTGCACTGGGTCATAACCAAGATTTGGGAGGAGGAAGTTTTCCCGCAGGAGTGGATGGAAGGTGTCGTGTGTCCCATCTACAAAAGGGGAGGGGGGGCGTGGCACCAGGTGTTCGCCATTCGCCAAGTACTGCAGAAATGCCGCGAATACAACGTGCCCACACATCATCTATTCATCGACTTCAAAGCTGCATATGTTACAATCGATCGGGACCAGCTATGGCAGCTAATGCACGAACACGGATTTCCGGATAAACTGACACGGTTAATCAAAGCGACGATGGATCGGGTGATGTGCGTAGTTCGAGTTTCAGGGGCATTCTCGAGTCCCTTCGAAACCCGCAGAGGGTTACGGCAAGGTGATGGTCTTTCATGTCTGCTATTCAAAATCGCTTTGGAAGGGGTAATACGAAGAGCAGGGATTAACACGAGTGGTACGATTTTCAATAAGTCCGTCTAGCTATTTGGCTTCGCCGACGACATAGATATTATGGCACGTAACTTTGAGAAGATGGAGGAAGCCTACATCAGACTGAAGAGGGAAGCCAAGCGGATCGGACTAGTCATCAACATGTCGAAGACGAAGTACATGATAGGAAGAGGTTCAAGAGAAGAAAATGTGAGCCACCCACCGCGAGTTGACATCGGTGGTGACGAAATCGAGGTGGTAGAAGAATTTGTGTACTTGGGCTCACTGGTGACTGCCGAGAATGATACCAGCAGAGAAATTCGGAGACGTATAGTGGCTGGAAATCGTACATATTTTGGATTCCGCAAGATGCTCCGATCGAATAGAGTTCGCCGCCGTACCAAACTGACAATCTACAAAACGCTCATTAGACCGGTAGTCCTCTACGGACGCGAGACCTGGATGATGCTCGTGGAGGACCAACGCGCACTCGGAGTTTTCGAAAGGAAAGTGCTGCGTACCATCTATGGTGGGGTGCAGATGGCGGACGGTACGTGGAGGAGACGAATAAACCACGAGTTGCATCAGCTGTTGGGAGAACCATCCATCGTTCACACCGCGAAAATCGGACGACTGCGGTGGGCCGGGCACGTAGCCAGAATGTCGGACAATAACCCGGTGAAAATGGTTCTCGACAACGATCCGACGGGCACAAGAAGGCGAGGTGCGCAGCGGGCAAGGTGGATCGATCAGGTGGAAGATGACTTGCGAACCCTCCGTAGACTGCGTGGCTGGCGACGTGTAGCCATGGACAGAGTCGAATGGAGAAGACTCTTATATACCGCACAGGCCACTTCGGCCTTAGACTGAATAAATAATAATAATTAAAAATATTAGGAAATATTAGAGCATGCAAGGCTAATGATTCTTGTCATATTGTGTATGGGTTTTGATAACGGCTTGTTGAAAGGTGCGTTTGTCAATAACAAACTCTGTTCACGACGAAGGGTATATTGTTAGGCTTTGCTCGAATATTGGTTCCCTGCTCAGGTCTATGCCGGTAGTCGTTTCCTTCATTGGAATCAAAGCTGCTAATTCCTCAGTGATTTGAATATGATCATCAATTCCACTTATGGATTTGGTAGTTTTCTATTGCTCTATTATAATAATTTTCTTTTATTTTTTAGGGATGTGGAAGCAACAGTATATCGGCAAATCTATAATAATAATAATCAGTTTTTTTTTGTAATTGGAAAGGAATATCGACGTCTTTTACATCTACTCCCCATGCACATCATGTGTACAAAATCATACCGCCACCACTTTGGACACAACACTTCTCTGACAGGGAGGCGAAAGTGTCCGCAGCGGATGGACTGGTAAACTTTCAGTTGCTGGATTACTGAAGGCACCTCACTATTTATCATATTCTATAGAATACCTGACCACCATACTGTGTGAGACTTACTGACCCTTACAGGAATTTTCTAATATGCGTTAACATTATTTCAATTACGCACTGGTATTGTCGAATAGTGCATTGTTTGTTGAATCAAAGAATATATAAACGGCCCATTAGCGCGGTGATAATTTCAATGGGCATGTTACGGACTAACAATTAGTGTATCAAAACATTTGTGCTTATTTGTGAAATTCACTAAACATAATTTGCAGTTGACTTGATAAAGTTATATGATGCATGGGGAGTACAAAAAGCGTCGATGTGTACGTTGCGCATCTTTTGGAGTTTTGCCTGCTTGCGGCCGGGAAGAATGGCTAGTGCAATCGGAATCGGTTTTAAGAGTTCAGGGTAGTGAATTCACTCTTCCAATATCTGAATAACGCTTCACCCAGATGTCTGTTCTGGTTGCATATATACTTTCTTTTTGTAAAAACATTGATCATGACAAGGATCATAATCATTATCTTGTGGTTAAAACCTAAAAAATAGAATAAAGCAATTAAATATAAGAAATGCAAGAGTAAACAACCAAATCCTTGAGCAACGTAATTGAGAATATTTGACGTTTGTTTGTTTGTAGATACCGAATGAGTGCCAATATTTTCCAGAGAATCAAGGCCTACATTGATTAAAATAAATAAATATTTTCTACCTCTTGAATGTCAAAAAGGCACTCACTCGGCCATTATCAAGCGCAAAATACTGGATTATCTGACATACAAACTATTGAAACAATATTGAGACAATTTGGCACAATTCGACACAGTTGTTTCATAAGGGCCAATGTCGCAATGAGCTCGAATGGAGAAAAATGGGTTGGAATGTTCCATGACATATTTTCAATTATATTTCAAAGAGTAGATGTTATTTTAAATGTTAATAGTTTGCATGAAGTTCATCCATATCTAACCATTTAAGCCACATACAAATAAAATTTACACCAGCATGATTTCGGTTTGAAAATTTGATTAAAGAATTAGTCGTCCCTTTTTCAAACAGTGTACAATTGCGCCCTTAAGAAATGCGCCATAATAGTTTTGACAACATCCTTTTCGCCCAAATTCCACGCCCGGCTGTCAACCTGTTTGTCAGTATCGCCTGTTTGCATCGCCCCGTTGTGTTTTCAAAGTACCGTTTAGCCCTTTTGCTCACATGTGTTTTTGATGCAAGAACGAAGTGTCATAATGCAAAAATGAAACACAGTTTAGCCCTTTTGCTGCCATGGAGAAAACGGGGCGCAATCGCACCGAGAAAAAAATTCCAACGGAAATGTAATATCGCCCTTCTGTATTTCTCTGTTTTTACAGCAAAAAAAACAACATTTTGTACCATTTTGAATATGCTACATATAGTACATTTCCAGGAGGTTCGATCTATGACATAAACTCGATTTGTTTACATTTGCGACTTCGGCCCTTATGAAACAACTATGTCGAATTGTCTGTTGATCCATACGAACTGATTCATTTCTCTAATCCTATATAGAGAACAGTTCATGTTCGCTGATTTTCGAGAACGCAGTTCCTCAACACCGTTTTCTGATGCGAATAATATAGGTACCTGGAATGGAGATAATTGAACCCCGATGCAACAAGGAGCCGAAATCTAAATTTCAGAAAGACACACCTCTCGTAAGGTATTTTGACGTAGAACTACGTCTGTCTTTTCTATATTGGGGTACACTTTAAAATTGCAAAAAATCGAAAAACGTCACGAAAATATGATAGACTTTGATCGTTAATATCTCAGCCATTTCTCGATGGATTTTCAATTTTCTTGGACCATTCGATCAAGGAAGAGTCAACGCTTCATTTCCGATGTACACTGAAGTCGTTTTTCACGCGGTTTTACACGAATCGCTTTTTATGCGATTTTTTTTTACTCGAATTTCGGGATTTCCGCGGTTTATTCAGACATACTATGGAATTTACGCTGGGTTTAACTTTGTTTTAATTCACGTGGCCCATATCATCCGCATAAAAAATGACACCAGTGTATTACAATATATACGTATGATAATATTTAGTACTGAAACTTGCTGAAACTGTTAAGTTTAGGAATTGGTTTCGGTGAATCAGTCAATCTCATAAGTGCATTGCAAGCTTCTTCTTCCATAGCACTACATTCCAACTGGAACTTGGCCTGCTTTTCAACTTAGTAATCTATTAGTATTTCTTTAGTTATTCATTAAAAGCTTTCCTTGCCCGCCATTGCATTAGTATGTATCTTGTGTAGTAAATACAATGTATACACTATGCCCAGGGTGTGAGAATGTTTCCTACCCGAAACATCCTAGATCGGATCTAGAATCGATCTCGCCATCTCCGGATTCTGCGCTTTTGTTCTCAAGGCTAACTGGGAACCTCAAGCCGGCATAGACGTCAAATTAATGCAACTTACAGGACTTTTAACTCGTTTCTGCTAACTTACACGCGCGTTTTCTCTGTAAAGCATGGGGCGTTTGACGACAGCTGCTCGCTTACGTCTATTGATGCCGGTAGAGAGGCTCGGAATCTTTTCGCTGCTGAAGTAAATGCGTTCTGGTAATCTTTTTTCGGCTCTTGGTGTCTGCTGGAGGAAATGCAAAGTCCGACTCCTCACGTGAAGGAATGATAATTATTATCAATAAACTCTCAAACTGTCAAGCAGCGGCCAAGGCAGCGTAGCGGTACACTATCAGCCAGATTTTTGGAATTATCATTTGATAACTTCGCAGGTGTGAAAAGTAGGCGAGTTGTTATCGGCGATAACTTTTCAAATCTTGCAACACAAAATTATTATTTTAATGTAAGCCAAACTAATCTAATACCAATTTAATGTAAACAATGAAGTTAAATCGAATGTTTGGTATTGTGTTTTAGTGTTATGTAGGGAAAAAAGTTCAAAAGTAGCATTCACCAATAATGCTTCGACGATTCTTACTCTCTAGCGAGTTTTTATTAATTGATAATTTGGATATGTGATCGCTTGAGAGTGTTATCCATCCTCGTTTATTTGAAAAAAATATTTTTATCATCCTTTTTAAATGTTAGTCTAAAATCTCACTCAATCTCAGGAGAGCAGGATAAACAGCGAAAACAGATTCACCCTGGGCTTGAAACACGCTTGCTTTGGTCTCATCGAACAGAAAAGTCGAAAATCTGTATATTACATACAGCTACGTAGTTCAACGTCACCTTTGCGTACAACCCGATTGGGCTGCACCTTTGAGTTTTTTTCAGAAGTACATATCTGTGTGATTAACTCTTCTCAAGAATGAAAGTAGTAAAAAAATAATTGTTGATCTTCACTATCGGCTTGCGAAACTCAGTCACCAATTGTGAATATTGGAAAGAAGACAACAATTCCATGTCTTGTTACGTAAAAGAAAATTAGCACACACAAAAAGATTGTTGAATTGCAATAAAAAAAGTGTTTAGCTTTTCTTAAACATTTTTAGTCTTTCTGTAAAATAATGCCATTCTGAAAAAAGGTATTTCAATTTGGATACGACGCGTCGTCGGGGTGACAATGGGTCAAATGGGGGTGAGATTTGGTCACTTTTTCAACTACATAGGGTGCGTGTAGGATAGATCTAATTAAGTACATGCGGTATTTCGAAAAATTTCGTTTCAGGTGATTCGAAACAAAATTCCGCGGAATTTCGCGGAATTTGAGCATGGTGAAATCTGATTTCTTGATTTCGTTTCGTTTCGTAAAATTACAAAAATTTCGCAAAAAAAAATTGCTGCTTACGAAATTTTACGGAATTCCGCGGAATTTCGAAACAAATTTTGACTTAAATCATGCTGTCTCGTACGGTTATGTAGTATCAAAAATTATGGCTGCCCCGCTGATCAAAATCATAAAATATTTAAGGCTCAGAATGTAAATGTAATCAGATATGAAAAAGATCAGTACACATTTGTCAAAGAAGCATGGATTCCTGTGAAGTATTTTTAGAGTACTTCTTTCTTATCAAAGGCCAACTTCTTCACCTTTTATGCCTCAAACCATGTTTAAGCGCATGAATAAGCACCGCTTAAGAGTTAAGAAGGCCCTAAAAAAATCATTATTATTAATCGAAGCACATAGTTTTGCGTATGATCGATTTGAACGGTTGTCTTCGAGTTTTCAAAATAACTTCGTTTACAGTAAATATTTAGTCGCTTACCGAGGTGGTAGAGATGGTCGGGTTTCGGGTTTTCAAACCCGAATCCGACGGGTTCGGGTCGGGTTCGGGATAGGAAAATTAGAATAATGTCGGGTTCGAGTCGGGTACGGGTTTGAGAGATGATAAAATGTCGGGTCTGGGTCGGGTACGAGTTTTAAAAATAAAGGATTGAATTATTTTTTATTTGTTTCTGGTAATTTTGAGGCTTGTTCGTTGTTTAGGCCTATACCCTTTTGGGTGTAAAGATTTATTTATTTATTTATTTTACAATGATTCATAACTACATATATAATCACCTAATGATTTTCAATGCATATGTTATTATGACTAACTATACTACGCTTAATAGTCGTTTGATCAATACCATTACCCATTAAATACACCATTAAAATGAATCTTGATTCTGTCCTTAAAAGTGTTTGAATTTCTTTCACTCCTACAATTTGCCGGTAAACAATTCCAATATTTGATTGCACGGAAACGAAATGATTCCTTCAAATAATTTGAGTGATATCTTGGTACAATTAGCAAATTGGTTCGTGATGATCGAGTAAAATTGAAAAAAATATTAGGGTAAGCTGGCGGTCGGTTCAGTATATTATGTGTTTGGATGCAAATTCTTGAAATTAGATGATCAGAATAACTCAGTAAAGAGAAATTTAAAATATCTAATTTGAATTTTTCGCCAAAAAATTAGTTCGGGTTTAGCTCGGGTTTAAGACTGCAAAAATTGTCGGGTACGGGTCGGGTTCGGGTTTGATTAGATTTTTCATTCCGGGTTCGGGTCGGGTCTGGGTTTGAAAGAAATTTCTAAATC
Organism: Armigeres subalbatus; assembly: GCF_024139115.2. Lineage (NCBI taxonomy): Eukaryota > Metazoa > Arthropoda > Insecta > Diptera > Culicidae > Armigeres > Armigeres subalbatus. Next base: position 817,803 of record NW_026941966.1, read on the forward strand.
GGTCTCAGGTCGGGTTCGGGTTTACAAAATGTGAAACCCGACCATCTCTACGAGGTGGCTTCACATCCCGAGTAGACGAAAATAGCTCAATAATATCAAATGTTGATAAGATAGCAAAATGTGATATTGACATGATTGATATAATAGATAAAAGATCAGACGACAGTATCAATATTTTGGACTAAAATATCATGAGGAGATCAAGTTATACTATTTGTAAGAAGTGATCAATATCATGTGCCATTAGTTTGTTCTTATCCATAGCATATCTTGATAGTTAAGTGATATATCGGTGCAAATTTTTAATATTGTTGCCTGTTCTTTTATCTCTTATTTCAATCAAATCCATATCGTGTTTTATTATTCCGTTCATCGATTCTGCCCGGGATGAATTGTCTGTATAACACACCAAAGATTCCTTTCCCGTGGCGCTCACGGAGATGCAGAGCATTCCTCGGTCTATTATAATAACGAGTGTCAAGCAAATTTTCCTCTCCTAATCTTAAATTCACTGTAAGGGTGTGACCGGCACATAGTGTCCAATGTCCATAGTAGCTGTTTCTTGCACTCAATTGAAGTCGGTTGACGATGGTAATTTGACAACAGTTTTTGCATGCCTCATATGTACAAACACACATACAAGGACGAACAGATAGTAGCTTGGTTCGTTGAGTGGATTGTATATAAAACTATGGGTCTCCAAGCCTCCTATAAAAGCGTTGAATTTGAAAGGAAATGATATCGTTTTATTACAAGTTATTGTATGAGAATGGAAAATGATTTCTTCATACCTGGCAAACTGCTGCCGTAAAATCTTTACGATCACATTTCGATCACACTGATGATTCGTCTATTGTATGCTATTAACAGATCTCTATCTGCGTATACGCCTGGCAGATATATAAATGAGTATCCCACTAGATAAAAAATAAAATCTATGCATTAATTTTCTGGTTTTGAGTTAGCTCAATACCATAAAACCACGCTGATAAGTCAATATGAAGTATGCTTCAGCATAATCACATAATTCTTAAATGAAATAAGGTTTTTAACAGAATTTGAATCAGAATACAAAAAAAAATCCCACAATTCCTATATTTTTATATACTTACTGATATAAAGCTGAACTGATATAAAATTGATCAGATTCGGGAGCACACACTCCACGATGAATTCCTTTGAAAGCGACCCAAATGCCGAGGTATTGCCTGATCGCCAATAGTAAAGGGGAACGCGTCGATTTATCATAGACTTCATCTTCTTATTTAAGAGCTTTATGGTTTTCAAAGAAGTTATTTGACTCTGAAAAATGAAATCAGAATTGAAAAATGTTAAACCAATTAAAACAAATTCCGCGGAAAAAAAATTTAAATTTCGTTTCGTTTCGTTAAATTTCGAATTAAATGGACCGTGATTTCGTATTCGTATTTTTGTTCCGTTTCATTTCGAATCAACATGAACATTTTAAATTTCGTTTCGTTTCGTTTCGTTAAGGACATAGATGGAAGAGTACCACGATGGCAGTCAATATGGCACCGGACCTTCCACGGGTCAACCCCACACCTCCCGCACTCCTCTCCCACTAACATTCGAATGCATCGAACAGCATCGAACAAAAGTTTAATATTCAGATTACTAACCTGTTCACAGTATATTTATGTACTTCCCGTGATAATTAACATGTTTCTTCAAAAAGTCCTATGCATTTCGGCTCGAAATATAGCCTAAACCAGCAGTTTCGTGCCAATTTAACTGCCGTCCGCGTTTTTTTTTGGTTTATCACTGCACTCCACTTCTTCTCAAAGGGCATTGAAAAAATCATTTTTTACACACTTCTCCGCACATGAGCAGCCCGAAATGTTGATGGAATGCAAATGAAACATCACTTTATGAAATCAGTCACTTGTTTGACACGAAAACTTGATAAAACTGCTATTTTTGTTCGAAAAAACGACTAAAAACTGATCGCGGAGCGAATGTAAACACCGGTACCGATAGCAGCAAACTAATAAAGAGGGTGGCTCAAAACTGATTTTGCTCGGCCGCGCTCAGTCGATTATGTTTCATATTTTGGGTTTCGTTCGCTGGTTTCGGATGGTTTGAATAGGGGCTTACCGTGCTCAGGTCGTTCCAGGTTTGTATGGCAGTTGATATCGCGAGGTTGAATTTTACATTATTCTGATTGTGGCTCTGGTGAGGGGAAGATCATATGACTGGATGAAATTCAAGAGCATTAACTCCTTAGACCATGGTTTCCCAAACTGTGGGTCCCGACCCCCAGGGGGGTCGCGAGCGGATTGTTGGTGGGTCGCGCAGAACAAATATTAATTGCAGCTCGAATGCCGAACCTTTTGATAATTTTTTTCAGGAACATTATTTCAAGTTCAAACCGCATTTTATTTTAAATATCCATCACCACGCTATTTTATTTAAACATTTATGCATAAAAGCTGTCCCCTCAATGAAGTAAAATAAAAACGCTAACATTTTGACAAACAATACCATGTTCGTCATTTTTTGCATTTGTACATGTAAGGTAACGTGAATATTTTTTATGTGGAAGAAGCCGAAACAGATGACATTCTGATTCAATTAATGCTTAATACTACTTGGTAAAATGCATTTTTTCATAGGTGGGTCGCGAGACATATAGAATTTTGCTAGGTGGGTCGCATACCCAATGGTTTGGGAAGCTCTGCCTTAGACAATGCATATTAAATGGACGTTCCAATAGTTGGGAGTCGATTTTAATCGAGGTTGCAAATCTTTAGCATGATAATAAAGCCCCAAATACAATGTTGGCGGAACAGAAACGGAAACGGCAAATTTGACAGTTAGCCCATATATTTTCCGTCAAATTTGCCGTTTCCGTTCCGCTGACATTGTGTTTGTGTAATTCAACAAAATAGCCAGATTTTTTTGTGATACATATCTATCTCACCTGGAGCAGATACTTCATACAAAAAGTGTGACATGGGGGTGAGCGGAGTATAAAATGCTATTTTAACGGATCTTTCCTAAGGTGCGTTCAGTGAAGTCTCTGGAATGTTGCTTTCAGCTATGTGGGTTCTCTTTTCGCCAGCGTTTGGAGGGGAGGCGCTGTAGCCAGTGTAATGAATGATTTAGTTTCCCATAATAGTTTTCATACAAACTTAAATCGGCTTGTTCTCAATCAGTTTTTGTTCAAATCGGCTTTTGGAGGACACTCGGAGCATGGGACGGAATCAAGTGAGCGTGGTGGAGCTGGGTCGTTTTTTGAACCACCCTACTAATATTCTTTGTTTTTTTTTTTCATAAATACGACACCAATACTACTACAGTATATGACAGTTTGTATTGTACCAATACTTTCAAAGCTTTGTTTTGGTACTCAACCCACCTTCACCTTAAGAAAAAGTCAAGACAAAGTTTTCAAAACGACTTATCTGCTGTTGTAAACAAAGATTCAAACGACGATTTGACGAATCTGATAGCTCTCTCATGCAAATCAACATCATCAACAGGTAGCGGAAACCTTCACCTACCTATTGATGGTGTTGGTTTGCGTAGGAGAGCTATCAGATTCGTCAAATCGTCGTTTGAATCTTTGTTTACAAAAGCAGATAAGTAGTTTTGAAAATTTTGTCTTGAAGTGTCTTATCGCATACCCTTAGATCTAATGTATGTGAGGACAAGAAAACAGAATTATAAGAGACCTTTTTGAACGGTTTTGTTATCGGACATCCAGACTGTCGGTAAGGGCGTTGACCCATTCTCACCCCGGCGGTTTCTTGAAGTGTATAAAAAAATGTTCCGAATATTTTCTGGCCCGCCAGCAAGTGGTCATTTTAAAAGTTGGCCCGTTTCTTGAAAAGGTTCGGCAGGCAAAATCGCCGGAACAAATATTATTTCCTTCTTCTGTTACCGCCTCCTCGATTTTGTGTGGCTTTATTTTATTATTTGAGGGGGGATTCAAAATTTGCTTGGAAAAATAAATAAAATGTTGAGCTTTCCCAGAAAACTCTTTAAAAAACTGATGAGTTTTAGGATTTTATCAATTTATCAATTTATCCATTTATTTTATATTTACCATCCCTTTCGGAATCCAAAGACCAACATGGCAAAATTGGAATTCATATTTGTTCCGGCCTAATGAGAAAAATATATTTTTTTTATTTAAATCATGTTGATACCCACAATTCAGATTATTTTAGTTGAAGCAACTCATATATAACTGAATTTGGCCGTATTTGAGTAATATTAATTTTTTTATTGCATATGTGCTGCTCGGGTAATGGGTATGAATAGGTATTACTATTACACTCTTATATTTATTCTGTGACAAGGCATGAAAGTGTACAATATCTGCTTTATTTTTGTGTTTATTTGCTAATACCATTTACCACAACTCGGTTGATTAAAAGAATATGATAATTTATCGACTAGTTATTATTCTTTGTACATATCTATCAACATAATTTAGACATTTTAATTTTAAAACAAAGCACAACATTCTTTTATGACTGCCTTTTATGCGAAATTGATCAAAAAACCCACGATACTTTCATTGGTAGCCTGAGATAGAAAAAAGCGCTTTACTCTCTGTCTTATGACGATCACTACCTTTTGCAGTCCTGATCACACGCTGTTTCATTAATTAACCATGAATAAATTGAAATTAAAAATTCTGGAAGATGGTACATTCTGGCGAATAATTTTCTGTGAAATGGTACTTTCTAGGAAACAGCATTATGGGGAATAGTAATTTCTGGCAAGTGGTTTTCTGAGGAATGGTTTTCTGGTGATTATCATACAATCATTCACATTGATGATGGCAATCCATTCCCAGTTGGTTACCTGATCTATTTCATCTATTCTCATTAATCACTGAATACAATCTGCGTATTGTAACGCCATTCCTCGTATGCTTTAGGGCCGATGTCCACGTAGCGGTTTTATAAGCTACGTGCACGCTACGTGCATGTAGTAATCAGGGCGTTAATGAATAAAGCTTCCAAATAAGATGATTAAAGATTATGATTAATTCATTTTTGACAATGATTAATTATCAACGTAAGTGGTGAGCCAGCCTAGGGCGATTTAATCAATTTTAGACAATGATTAACGATCATGATTATTGAATGACACCATTGGAGTATGAATAACGATTACCAATCGTGATTAAATATTGACACAATATGTGTATGATTAATGATTAACGATCGATATTGTTGATGATTATTGGTTATAAATAATCAGATTGAATGATTTGCATAGTGATCAATAATCAATTAATCTTTCTCCAAGGCTACCAAATAGGGTTATTGAAAGGTATAAAAGTTATATGATTATGATTAAAGATTAATGAATAAAAGCGATGTATACATGTATATATGTATAATTAGTGATTAAATGTAAAATTCTATGATTGACGATTAGTGATTAATGATTGAATCGTACTTTTTTGTATGATTATGATTAATGAATACTTATTAATTAGCCCAATATTCATTAATCATGATTAAATTACTAATGCTCATTTGAGTAATGCACACGTATGCATGTGCACGACTACATTAAGGACCGATGCCCACGTAGCGTTTTTTCAACGCAACGTGACGCTGCGTTATCGCTTTTTCACGATGCGCGCCTGCGTATTTTTAACGTCGTGTGCACGCATAGTTGAAAAGACGCTACGTGGCCATCGAGCCTTAATGCTGGGTACCTTGCGTAGACGCGATGTGCATGCAGCTTAGAAATACGCTACGTGGGCATCGGCCATTAACTGTTTTATCATCTACTAACAAAATAGTTGTTATCCTATAGACTGAATAAATAAATATGATACGTGAAATTCATTAAATAGAAGGCATAAGTAGTGTCTAAAAAAATATCCCAACAGATCACAGGATCATGGTATATATATTTTTTAAATCATTAAACTTTATTATCATCCTATAATAACTACAAAGCTTTGCGATGCTATCTGAACACAAATACAATATCCAGAACCATTCTCACATTTCAGAGCACTTTATAGCCATTGGTCAGCACAAAAACATCCACCAATACAACATAAATGTACAATAAAGTCCAGCAAATCCAATCATAGACCACTTCATGCACCCTTTCCTTCCGGACCTGACTGCAATCTTCCACTCATCTCTTTCGCCTCGAATACTTTACGTAGTGGCCATTCTATCCTTGCCCATAAAAACACCCTCTTCGCAAACTAACCAATATCCAACAAAGCGCACACATCCACACGCCCACCAACACACATTCGGGCAATCTACAAAACAGGACAGATACTCCCCCCTCCGCCATGCCACTACTGTTCTGCTCGTACAACACTTTTTGTGCACCGGTAAGCAGAAAGCGTCCAGCGCTCGGTCGTTGAAATAGCCTCTCATCGTCTCTGTCCATGTCCGGCATCCCTCGCTGCTTTCCATCTTTCCAAGAAATTGGATGCTGCCGCTGCTTGATACTTGATACGGACGCCACCAGCCTGCCAACCAACGGAACCAGACCGACGAAGACGACCCACTTCAGAGTTCTCTCATCCGAACAACATTCCTCATCCCCGGCGATGGTCGAGTGCCGGCTGCTGACAGACTGTGCTTGGGTCGGGTCGAAACGAACGAATTTACCCATTCCAAAGCGCCCAAACTTAGCCAGCAGCACACATATACGTAGTCCTGCGTCCACGGGAGGACGAGGACGAAGCAGAAAAAGGATCGTTCAAAGTTTTATGGCTCAAGCAGCTCACAGCACAAACCTACATACACAAACATACGACCGACCAGAGGATAGGTTCACATACGACGTGGACGACCGGCTGCACTCTCCCTCCCCTCTAGCGGCTGGGACGAAGAAATGGAAACAAAAAGGAAAATTATGAAAAATAAATTTAGTGGAAGGGGGTGGAGGGTGCTTAGCTTTCCTCGCTTCTATATAGAGCTGGGTAATGGTTTCTGGTCGGTATTACCGTGTTCTGTTCCGTTCGCTATAGACTGGACAACTGAAGCAGTGGTGCCGTATTGAAGAAATTGGCAAAAATAACCATGAAGAAGAATGTTTGTGGCTCCTCTGGATTTTATTAGTCCTTTCTTCTTAGATTTGTGTGAACTGGATAATTATAGTAGGATTTTTTCATAAAATGTGGTATCTGTGTTATTAGTCATTATATACAGGTAACTGGACAGATTTCGATCAGTTTGGAATACATCGCATACCCGGTGTGGACAAGTGATCAAAAAAAAATCAAAAATATGCGAATGAGTCGTACACATTTGCCATACCCCTCTTCCTAAACTGTCCATTATGGTCAGAATGAACCTGACAACCCCAGTGAAATGTCGCAGTTACTTTTACTATGTACTTTATCAGTTAATAATTGCAACGTTCTTAAAACTTGTAAGCAATTATGAATAGTCGGTTTACAAATGTTTTGACAATCATCATTTGCCCTAGAAAATCATTCCAAACCTTTAATAACACTTTGATATAATATCTGGTTAGCATATTTAACACATATATATAAATATTTCAGCAGAATATTGGAAACACTGTCTGCATCACATCCCTTCTATCTTCCAATTTTCTCGTTACATGTGTGCTCAAAATTGGTCCGAATACTGTTCTAGGATCCATATCATACTTTTGCTCGTAAGATCCCGGCGCGCATATATGTGTTGCATAGGTAGGAGGAATATGTTTGTTCGCACATCATAAAACGAATGGTGGGGTGCCAGGCAGTGGTCACACTATCCTCTACGTAATATGAATTGGGAAGGGGATTCTGGTGTGCCCCTGAATGTGAACCAGACAGAGAGGGAGAATATGCTCGGTAAATTATTAATGCTTGTATTTGTGTGCGAAGGGACAGTCTCGCAAATGTTCCTGTTGATGCTTACCGGCGGTGCTTGGCCGCAAGAGGGGTTCAGCCGACGAAGATTGTGGTAGTGTTTCGGTTGAATTGGTATGCTTCCAATTGGAGATATGATTTTTGATGCTATAATCCAATTTGAATATCGGAAAAGGGTTCAGTGTAGTGAAAGGACCCACTACTGGACTAATTAAATCTAATGACTCGGCGATTTTGGTGAATTTCGACAACCACCGTAGTATCTGCAGAAGAAGAGAACGTTTTCGCAACGGTTCCAAACTTTACAGTCGAATACGTGATGGATAGGACTTTGTCTATCCGTCTCCTGAACGACGACCGAAGATGAGGTTTAATTTACAATAATGATGTCAGCTGAATCCTTGCTTGTAGCTATATCGCTTAATGTGTGAACGATCTAGCTGTTACACGCCACATAATAGCTATATGCTAATTTGGTTCAACTTGAAAACATGTGATGACAGATGACTAGTGGGTTTCTGAGGATGGCAGAATGTATTAGTCAGATTGGTGACATAATTAATTGTCATGTTTCATTTGTCACACTTGACGTTGTTAGCTTTAAGTGGATCCTGGATTCCCTGACCGAAAATTTAATTGCAAAGCAATGTTCAATCAGTTGAAAAGTGTTTTCTACATTACTTTAATTAATCATCATGTACGATGACAGTTTTTAATATAAAAATTTATTTTAGCCCTGAATTCCAGAGAGGTTGTTATTTTTAAATATCTATTCATTGATTCAGTAATGCTATGAAGAACATGGTTTGTTATTTATTAGAGAGACAAAGCCTTTCTACTCTTATGATCAAGATACCACAGATACCATACTTAGCCTATCAGATACAAGATTTAGCCTACACATTTTATACTTAACCTCATACTTCATACCTAGCCTACACATTTCGGCACCAACATTGCAAAAGGGCGTAACTGCTTTTGTAAACAAAAGCTTCTCACGTCGCTGGTGGGTTAATTTGAGCCCACCCACGCAATCCAATACCACTGATGGAAGCATCGAATCCTTTTCTTTAATTTAATGGTGCTGGATTGCGCGGGTGAGCACAAATTAGCCCACCAGCGACGTGAGAAGCTCTTGTTTACAAAAGCAGTTACGACCTTTTGAAATTTTGGTGCCGATTTTATCAAGATTTTAAAAATTGTTAGTTTTGCTAAGCTGGCTGAAATTAGGCAATAAACTGATGATTTCCCTTGATAATCACCGGGGTGCCGACAACCGAAAAAAGTAACCCTTTTTAAAAGTGAAAATAATAGTTAAACTGTGACTGCTACGGTAGCATTCAATTATGAATCACAAAATAGAGTTAATTTGATTTAAAAATACGTAATGCGCTCACCATTTCGATCGTTTTACTTCGGTTGATAACACTAAGCAAATGACAAAAAAGTGTTTTCTCTGTAAATCGAAACAAGGGAAGGGCTATGTGCTTCGGAAATGGACACAACAAGATCGTGCTTATGTTGTTTTCTGTCAAAAGTTACGACGGAGTGTCGACAACCGACCAGTGTTCCGGCAACCGACCACCTTCTCCTACATTTTACTCCAATATTACAATAAAAATACAATACTACAACTTTATGTCCTACATTTTATTTTATAGATACCTTTTTAATTTAGTATACACTTAATGTTCAATCAGTTTGAGCGTAATTTTACTTTAATTTTAAATTAATTTGATTTCACAATATTTTAATTTTATTTTAATTCCAATTTATTTTAATTTCGTTTCAAATTAATTTTAATTCAATTTAAATTTAAGTTTAATTCAGTTTTATTCGATTTTAAAGAAGTTTTCATTCAATCTAAATTTAATAAGTTTATTCTTACTTTTTTTTTGATAGGCTCAGGCATGTATAACATTTTACGGAGCCATAGTTCATTGTTATTTGTACGATCAATTTCATTGATAACGCCCACAGGGTTGTTCGCTGGAACGAAGGTTTTTCTTCACCGCAATAAACGGTATTATTATTATCTATTCAGACTAAGGCCGAAGTGGCCTGTGCGGTATATAAGAGTCTTCTCCATTCGGCTCGGTCCATGGCTACACGTCGCCAACCACGCAGTCTACGGAGGGTCCGCTAGTCATCTTCCACCTGATCGAACCACCTTGCCCGCTGCGCATCTCGCCTTCTTGTACCCGTCGGATCGTTGTCGAGAACCATTTTCACCGGGTTATTGTCCGACATTCTGGCTACGTGCCCGGCCCACCGCAGTCGTCCGATTTTCGCGGTGTGAACGATGGATGGTTCTCCCAACAGCTGATGCAACTCGTGGTTCATTCGCCTCCTCCACGTACCGTCCCCCATCTGCACCCCACCATAGATGGTACGCAACACTTTCCTTTCGAAAACTCCAAGTGCGCGTTGGTCCTCCACGAGCATCGTCCCGGTCTCGTGTCCGTAGAAGACTACCGGTCTAATGAGCGTTTTGTAGATTATCAGTTTGGTACGGCGGCGAACTCTATTCGATCGGAGCGTCTTGCGGAGTCCAAAGTATGTATGATTCCCAGCCACTATACGTCTCCGAATTTCTCTGCTGGTATCATTTTCGGCAGTCACCAGTGAGCCCAAGTACACAAATTCTTCTACCACCTCGAATTCGTCACCACCGATGCCAACTCGCGGTGGGTGGCTCAAATTGTCTTCTCTTGAACCTCTTCCTATCATGTACTTCGTCTTCGACGTGTTGATGACTAGTCCGATCCGCTTGGCTTCTCTCTTCAGTCTGATGTAAGCTTCCTCCATCTTCTCAAAGTTACGTGCCATAATATCTATGTCGTCGGCGAAGCCAAATAGCTGGACGGACTTATTGAAAATTGTACCACTCGTGTTAATCCTTGCTCTTCGTATTACCCCTTCCAAAGCGATGTTGAATAGCAGACACGAAAGAGCATCACCTTGCCGTAACCCTCTGCGGGTTTCGAAGGGACTCGAGAATGTCCCTGAAACTCGAACTACGCACATCACCCGATCCATCGTCGCTTTGATTAACCGTGTCAGTTTATCCGGAAATCCGTGTTCGTGCATTAGCTGCCATAGCTGGTCCCGATCGATTGTATCATATGCGGCTTTGAAGTCGATGAATAGATGATGTGTGGGCACGTTGTATTCGCGGCACTTCTGCAGTACTTGGCGAATGGCGAACACCTGGTCTGTGGTGGAGCGTTCGCCCATAAAACTCGCCTGGTACTGCCCCATGAACTCTCTTGCAATTGGTGTTAGTCGGCGGCATAAAATTTGGGAGAGTACCTTGTAGGCGGCGTTCAGCAATGTGATTGCGCGGTAGTTGCTACAATCCAGCTTATCGCCCTTTTGTAGATGGAACACACAACACCTTCCATCCACTCCTGCGGCAGAACCTCATCCTCCCAAACCTTGGTAATCACCCAATGCAGCGCTCTGGCCAGTGCTTCACCACCGTGTTTAAACAGCTCTCCTGGTAGTTGGTCAACACCAGGGGTTTTGTTGTTTTCAGCTGGCCGTTCTGCTCCTGAATTTCCTGGAGATTCCGAGCCGAAATTCGTATGTCCTGGGCGCCTGCTCCTAGGTTCATTACAATACCGCCACCATTGTCTGCCACATCGCTATTCAGGTGCATTTTGTAGTGCTGCCGCCACCTTTGGATTACCTCACGCTCGTTAGTAAAAGGTTCCCGTTTATGTCCTTACATATCGGGCTGCGGCACGTGGCCCTTACGTGAACGGTTCAACTTCTCATAGAACTTTCGTGCGTTATTACCGCGGTACAGTTCCTCCGTCTCTTCAAGGTCTCGATCTTCCTGCTGGCGCTTTTCCTCCGGAAAATCGAGTTTTGTCTGTTCCGCGCCCGTTTGTATCAAAATTGCCTCGTTCGCCCTCGTGCGGTGTTGCAGCAATCTCGTCCATGCTGCATACTTCTCCTTCACTAACTGCTCCTCACATTCGCCGTCATGCCAGTTGTTTCTCTGATCCGGAGCCACCGTGCCTAGTGCAGCGGTTGCGGTGCTTCCAATGGCGGATCGAATATCTCTCCAGCCATCTTCAAGAGATGCTGCGCCTAGCTGCTCTTCCGTTGGGTGTGCCACTTCCAGCTGCTGCGCGTAGTCTTGGGCTAGTCTACCGTCTTGTAACCGCCCAATGTTAAGGCGCGTCGGACGACTCCGACGCGTGTTGATCACCGTCGAGAGTTTTGAGCGCAGACATACTGCGACGAGGTAGTGGTCGGATTCAATATTCGCACTGCGGTAAGTGCGTACGTTCGTGATGTCGGAGAAGAATTTACCGTCGATTAGAACGTGGTCGATTTGGTTTTCCGTTACTTGATTAGGTGATTTCCATGTGGCCTTGTGGCCTATTCTTGCATGGGGAAGAAAGTGCTTCGGACTACCATTCCGCGGGAGGCTGCAAAGTTTATGCATCGTTGGCCTTTGTCGTTCGATACGGTATGCAGACTATCCGGTCCGATGACCGGTCTATACATTTCCTCCCTTCCTACCTGAGCGTTCATGTCACCGATGACGATTTTGACGTCCCGCAGTGGGCATCCATCGTATGTCTGCTCCAGCTGCGCATAGAACGCTTCTTTCTCGTCGTCGGATCTCCCTTCGTGTGGGCAGTGCACGTTGATGATGCTATAGTTGAAGAACGGCCTTTTATCAACAATCAATATGAAACTGGAGATTTTTTCGTGGTTCCTGTTTAGTAAGCTATGAACGGTCTTCGGTACCCAACAAAAAAAGCGTCGCTGCAGTACGTAATCTATTGATGGACCCTTAGAACAAGTTTTAGCACTGCTGTCATAGCAACATTTTCGTAGGTTGTTTTTTCTTCAAACAAAAACAATCTACAAAAATGGAAGCTGCAACTGTTTGCAGTTAATTTCTATTGTGAAAAAAAATACTACTTTATAGTGAAGTTTTACCTATTTAAAGCCATTAGAAAACTGTAAGTGTTCTGTAAGTGGAACTTATTATATTTGAACTTTTTTTTTTAGAAAAGTGAATCTCTAAACCCGCATCGCAAGCTATACCCCTTTTACCAATAACAGTATGACTCTAATTTTATGGCCCCGGAACCGCTCAGTCCCGGAAGGGAACTGGCATAGACCCCTAGCTACTGCTGTAGACATGACAGCCGTCTAGGGTGGGCGCAGATTGCAGAATGCCTCTTTTTGCTCAGGGTCTTTGGTGCGGGAAGGCTATCGGAAGCGTGAATATAGGTAACAGTAACAATTACCAACAGGTGCTTGGTCGATAAGATAATCGGTTAGTCGTTGGATGATAATGCAACCGTCGGGTGCCTTGACGGTGCTTTGATGCAACCCACGAGCATTCGGGCGTCAAAGTCACCCGCGGGAGGCCAAACGGGAACGCAGCCGTCTCGTGGCCGGAGGGTGGTGCGACCCTAAATTGATAAGGCAGCTGGAATGTCGTACAAGCAACAGCTTCCGACAAGTGGCCGAGCGATGTTGCGGTCAAACGATAACGTAGGCGGCCCCCCACGAAAGGGGCCGGACTAGAATCCAGGGTACGAATGGGCGATCGAGCAGGATGCCATTGGCAGGTGGCCGTAGCGACCTTTGACAGATAGGTCAGAGCCGCGTCCTTTCTCGAGAAACTGCAGATAAAAATATACGCAAAAAAACACTTGGCACCTCTGTCTTTAACTCTACCACAAGAACCCTGTCGACCAAACGCTTAGGCTTCTGTCCCACCGCCTCAGGCTTGAGTACTCATCCCTCACGGAAGCGCGTGTTTTATCTTCCCTATTTTCATACTGTTAGAGGTCGCTCAATCACCTGGTTTGCATTTTGACCACCCACCGTATAGATTTAAATTTACCGTTTGGAAACAAAAAACAAGTAAGAGGCCTTCACGCTTCAATTAATCAAATAAAGATAACTAAATGTTACCGCTGGTAACATTTAGTTTTTGTTTCCCGTGGAATTCGGTTAAAAACAAGGATTTGCCATTTGCGACGCTACTGCTGCAGATTCTACTGATGCACGCAAAAATCGAAACTATTCGCAAAGAAACGAAACAGATTCATCTATCGTACTATTCTAGAGCAAAATTATTTTCATTATTTGAATTGACCACGATCATAAGAACAACATTGATGTAGGTGAATCTGATCTGTACCGAAATTTTGCAAGTTCAAGCTGAAGAGTTATATCGAGTGTGTATTGGAATGCTATTAGGGATACATGATTCTGTCGATAACATGCGTGGACGTACGGTTCTTGAAACTTTTGAGCATCCTCGGCCGCCGCCATTACATGTTCATCCTCAAATAGATTCACAGTTTGGTCAAAATTCATGCAAAAAAATGCAAAAGTAATTTGCCAAAGTAATTTCTTGTAAGCCTTGAAGGGACTTCTAATGAATCTGAAAACAATTGAAAATAAGTTAAGGAAAATTTAAAATATTGTAACTTCCGCAAACCATTGAAAAATAAAAATAATAAATAAATAGTCAGGATGATAACCTTGACAACAGTAAAAAATACCTGCCTATCTAGTGAAAAACTATTCAAATTTGTTTTACTCGGTACCGAAATCTTAGTACATGGAGCCATAAAATGAGTACTAATTTGTTCTGACCCAAACATATTGATTATTATATCTATGGTTCCATGTTCCAAGCTTCCAATCGTGATCCTTTAATTTTCTCATGTTGGGACCGATTTTCGATTTGAACGTACATGATTTTGTTAATAAAGATTGAAAGACGAATTCCTGCTAAAGTAAGCATTTCTTGAGAAAATCACGGTATGTATCCACCATCATAAATATTCCTATATCAGGTAAGGGAGCTAATTTTGGCGAAAAACGCCATAATCCGATCTAATCAATCTTCAATAGAAAATAATGTGACAGGATTCCCCGTCGAATGCAAATTGTGTAAAATAGCGAGACATGCCCAAACAATATGAATATCAATTAAACTCATTATTTCAATCAATTATTTCTAAATAATTATAAAAAGTGCATAAAAACGCAATTTAAAATAAGTTAGAGGACAAGTACAGCGGTATTGAATAGTTTATCAATAATATGAGGATATCCAGAGCAAAGGCAGATAACTGAAATGATATTAAACTGATAACACGCTAAGTTATCCTTATTATCATTTTGATATTTAGTTATCAATCATGTGATTAACTGATAACTGACTAATAACAAATTTTATTATCAATACAAATTTTCCATTTTATTCAAAATATCGCGTCGTTCATTATCTTCTTGTAAACAAACTAACATATGGAAACATATTTTATGGTGAATGGTCATCCAAATATATTCAACACGAGGTATTTTAACACGAGGCTTTACCAAAAAATTGCGATTCTTCTTTAAACAGATTTACCATACACAATAGGATAAATATTAATCCAGCTTTCAATTCTCACCATAATGGTGGATGTTATAAAAAGTGTAACTAGAACTGTTTCCAAACACTGAACTGAAATTTTCGTTTCAGCAGATGATTATTTTCACCGTTACCAACGATATCTATTGATTTTATTTATTTCTCTGTCAACAAGGCAATTTACGCAAGAGTTAATGTTTTCTTATTTGTTTTATACTATGCTTATTAACTTAATTTTTATTTCAGGTGTCGTTGAATAATGAAATATGTATGTATGTATCTGAGTTGAATTGGTTCAACTACAAATTAGTACTTCATGGCCTTGCAACTCCGGGAACATATGATCAGGAATTGTGAACACTATTGACTAACCGCCTACTTTGCATGTCAACGTCTATAAATAAAAATGAGTTTGCATTTACTTTTTGGCAATATAATTCACGGACGGCAATACAATTCGTCTTGGGATCCACAGTGTTCTTGTATATGATGAAGCGGAAAATTTTACAGGGAATGCCGGATAATCAAGAAATTGCACGGTGAAGCATGCGAAGAAAATTTTGAAACTCTTTTTAAACATTCTAGAAGGCAGCGGAAAAACGGTTAACAGTGCGGGGTCGGGGTTTATACTGTGTATAAAGTGCAATATCACTAAATAAAATTTTAAATCGAAAAGATGTGGTTATTATACAATATAAGAAATTTTCGACCCCGTACTGCTAACCGTTTTTATTTAAAATGCTTCTAGAATTTTTAAAAAGAGAGAAATTTTCTACGTATGCTTCCCCGTGCAATTTTTTTTCGAATATCATCTTTTCTGTTTCTTCTTCTTCATGCTACATTAGACTGCCAATGAAGTCGATCTAGAGTGCGGCGCTGCAAAATTCTCAACTATTAACAGTTTGAACCAAGGTTTAAACGCAAAATACAAACCCAAGATCGTTATCTACAATTAAACCTCCATGAGTCGAAAGTTAAGGGACGGGAGACTCATGGAAATATCGAGATATGGAAAAGAAAATCATTTCATCACAGTAACCCATAACACAATTTTTAGTATAGAAAAATTTGCTTCCATGAGTCGACATCGAGTCATAGAACATCAACTCCTAGAGGTTCGACTGTACATAAGTAAGAATGAGTTGAGGTTTCTGTTGTCTCGATTTAACTAGCAAAAGGATATTCTCCAAATAGCAACTTTTTTCATGGATTAATTCTTCCAGGGATCAGCAGTGTTTATATATGCATATGAAAACATGGAACGTTTCACTGCGAAATTACAAAGTTGTTGCTAGCAACCTAATGATGTACAGTTAGTGAGGAAAACTAACCTGAGCAAGGTCGGGAACGATTGCCTTGTATTTATATATTTATTTATTTGTTAACAACTGAAAGTTTTCAATACAAGGACGATGAACTGTATTTGTCATTTGATCGCCGGTTTGCTATTTTGAATTAAAATTCGGTTAACATTTTTGTTATGTTGACTGGTAATACAACCAAAATGATAACAATTCTAGTTATCAATATAACTGGATAATAAAGTTTGTTATCTATAAGTTATTCTGTTTTGCACTCTGTCCAGCCGACATTTATTTACATATAATGGTCATGGCATCATGATTTGATTGTAAATAGACTTCAGTAAATGCAAGATTGTAGAAAGCGTAGTGCTCTTCTCTTCTGCTCCTCAAGAAAGCGTAATTGGATGAGTGCCAAGAGACGACGCCGTACAATCACACGATTCGAGGTCGAATCTCAATGAATGCCTATATTTTTTCCAATGCGTAATGAAGTCAGTAAAGAAGATTTTGATTTGATCGATTTTGATCGATAAAACAGTGATGGCTGATAACCAAATGATAACTGTATAAGTTATATTGAGTGGATTGCATGTATAACAAAATGTGTTATCAACTTGGTATCAGTGATAACTTAATTTGTTTTCATTTAAATATTTCACGCACAAAAATCTGGTATCATTTTTGGTATGTTGGCTGTTAATTCAGCCAAAATGATTAGAAGTTCAGTTATCAAAATGTCCGATAACCGGATAATAGAATTTGTTATCAATTAGTTATTCATCTTTGCTCGAGTAATGTGCATCATGTGTACGAAAACGAGTTCCATTTGGAAAAACCCAGATTAATCCACCTAGCGGTGATGGTGCCTTTCTCATTCGTTCAAAAGATTTGGAAAAATCTAAAATAACACCAATATGTGGATTGGTCTTATTTTTCATATTTGTTTATATGCATAAAAAAAATTCGCCAAATGCAATTTGTTGCAAACAAATCGGATGAGCATAAGAGCAAAAAATGGCATTTTATTTTGTAGTTTTAAAATTAGTATTTTCGCCATAACTTTTGACCCAATTGTACGATCCGGCCAAGTTTCTATAGGAAACAATGGGACAAGATTCTGCGTCGAATGCAATCTGTTGCGAGCGAATAGATGAAGTCTAAGTGCTAAAAAAGTGAGATAGACTTTTTTGAACTCTTTTTCACAATAAATAGTAATTTGACCAGAACATCTAAGCCCATAGTCCGATGTGGACAATTTTCAATAAGAAAATATGAGACATTCTGCGTCGAATGAAATTTAATGCGAGCAAATCGGTTGAGGAAGAGTGCCTGAAAAATAAGTGACATTTTTTACGCTGCTTTCGTATGAATTTGTATTTTGGCCATAACTCTCGATCCCATAGTCCGATCTGGCCAATTTCAAATAGGAAACAATGGGACAGGATTCTGCGTCGAATGCAACTTGTTGCGAGCAAATCGGTTGAGGATAAGTGCCCGAAAAATGAGTGACATTTTTTACGCTGCTTTCGTATGAATTTGTATTTTGGCCATAACTCTCGATCCCATAGTCCGATCTGGCCAATTTCAAATAGGAAATAATGAGACAGGATTCTGCATCGAATGCAACTTGTTGCGAGCAAATCGGTTGAGGATAAGGGCCCGAAAAATTAGTGACATTTTTTACGCGATTTTTTTCGTATGAATTTGTATTTTGGCCAACACTCTCGATCCCATAGTCCGATCAGGTCAATTTCAAATAGGAAACAATGGAACAGGATTCTGCGTCGAATGCAACTTGTTGCGAGCAAATCGGTTGAGGATATGTGCCCGAAAAACGAGTGACATTTTTTACGCGATTTTTTTGTATGAATTTGTATTTTGGCCATAACTTTTGATCCCATAGTCCGATCTAGCCAATTTCAAATAGGAAACAATGAGACAGGATTCTGCGTTGAATGCAACTTGTTGCGAGCAAATCGGTTGAGGATAAGTGCCCGAAAAATGAGTGACATTTTTTACGCAATTTTTTGTATGAATTTGTATTTTGGCCATAACTTTCGATCCCATAGTCCGATATGGCCAATTTCAAATAGGAAACAATGGGACAGGATTCTGCGTTGAATGCAACTTGTTGCGAGCAAATCGGTTGAGGATAAGTGCCCGAAAAATGAGTGACATTTTTTACGCGATTTTTTCGTATGAAGTTGTATTTTGGCCATAACTTTCGATCCCATAGTCCGATATGGCCAATTTCAAATAGGAAACAATGGGACAGGGATCTGCGTCGAATGCTACTTGTTGCGAGAAAATCGGTGGAGGGTGGGGGCCCGAAAAATGAGTGACATTTTTGAGTAGTTTTGCACACACACACACACACACACACACACACACACACACACACACACACACACACACACACACACACACACACAGACATCACCTCAATTCGTCGAACTGAGTCGATTGGTATATAACACTATGGGTCTCCGGGCCTTCTATAAAAGTTTGTTTTTGAGCGATCATATAGCCTTTACCGTATACTTAGTATACGAGAAAGGCAAAAGGGGAAAGAACGGTAGACGGAAAAAGCATATATGCACCACTTCGGAACGTCTCAACAATTTAACTGACTAGCTGAACTACGATGCATTTATTTCATGAATTAACTGACACAGGGAATACTAGTATCCGACTTAGAACTAGAAGAGCGAAATCATCGCATTTCCATAAAGCCAGGTAATACAATGAAAGGTGAATTACGTAGGCAACGTAGAAACGCTCCTTGCACCCCTATTCGTGATTCCTATTTCGCATCATAGAATGTATACGAATATTATTTAGAGGTAACTTCAATCAAGTCACCTGGCAACAACGACACCTCACCACCAAGCGGCGGCTAGCGCAAGGTAAACTGCGCCACTTCCGCCCGAAACATAGGCAACCGACAGCACTCATCCAGGTGCGCACGTGTGACGGAAAGCTTTTAAATATTGCACACCTTTCGCCGATCTTACCTGACTTACCTTATCCGCAGTCATGGTTGTCGAACGGAGCGAACTTAACATGCGCAGATGAAAAAACGGACAGCCGCGGTAGAAGCTTTTGGGCGACCCCTTGTTGAATATTTCTAGATTAACATTTAGGGTAGCGTAATAGCCTTTATTCTTCTGATTCTTTGTCCACATATATAGCTTGATATGTAGACGAAGAATCAGAAGTAATAAATTTTGGCTGTTACGCTCTTTTCAAATGTTGGTCTAGAGTTGATATGAGGGAACGTGCAATTAGGGTGAATAGCAGAAAAGGGAAGCGAGGACAAAAAACGATGGAGAGTGTGCTTATTCTACATCTCGCATGAGGTGAAACGTTTCGAATGAAGTGAGAATTCAATATCATTTAAAAACGATTTATTCGTTTTAAACAAAGATTCAAACGTCGATTAGGCGACCTGATAAATATTCCATGCAAACCAGCACCATTAACATGAAGCGGAAGCTATCTACCTACTTGTTGATGGTGTTGGTTTGCGTGGGGGTGCTGTCAGGTTTGTCAAATCGACGTTTGAATCTTTGTTTACAAAAGCAGATAAGTCGTTTTGAAAATTTTGTCTTGAATTGTCGATAGCTCTCATTTCAAATATACAGAATAGTCGAAACCGACAATTTTCGATTCATTCGAGACGTACAACGTAGAAGTATTCAATTAGAGAAATGTCATCAAAATTATTGGACACTGCAACCAGATTTTTTTTTTGTAAACATTTATATTTTATTTACTTCTTTTAAGTACGTTTTTATTATCGTTATACAATATAGGATTTTTGTAGTTTTTCTGATCTTTTTTCTTCTCGTTATTTCGCTATTCTTGCATTAAATACAATAATGGGATTTTTCATTTCGATTAAATATTTTTTTTGTTTGTATGGAGTTTAGTTTTGTTTCTGTATAATATGTAAGATGCTTCATCGTGTGTATGTTTGTGAGAGTGTGAGTGGTTTCCGGTCTATTTTGTTTGTGTTGGTTGAGAACATTTGCATAATGCCTGTAATGTTGTGCAACGATGGTTTTAGATTTTCGATTCTCATCGTTTGTTCTTCTACTAATGGGGTCGTCTTATTGTTTGATGATCTGGTTTTGTTTTTCTCTGTATTAAATAACATTACTATTTTCATTTTTTTTCTTTTGTTGCATTACTTGATTTTCTCCCATCGTATATTGTTTATACTTAGGTTCGATTTGTACATTTACTATAAATTCATAATGTTTAATAGGAATCTTCGTGTGATTTTCATGCGTTTTTCGCCGCCTTAGAAGTTAAAATCAACTGTTTGTCGTGACTACATTTTCTCCAGATTTGTGTTTTCTACATTCCAGTTTCTACTTCACAATGTTTGTCTTTCTTGTTAAAAAGCAAGTTGTTCGGGAATGTCAAACTATTGAAACTCGTTATTAATTGTGCTCTAGCAATTTCCTGATTGGAATTGGATTTTATGTCTTTGATTTGATCTCTTGAACGATTTTCAAACACTTTTCCTGTTTCCTGGAGGGAAAGTGTCTCCAAAAAATGCGTCTAAGAATTGGAAACTAAACGATCCAATAAATAGGCCAATAAAATTATTCTAAAAACGCAGAGAAAATAGATCAGTCTTAACGTAATAATAACCTTAAGCACAGGAAAAAGAACTTCGACTGCCAGCTGGAATATGTTACAAAGACTCGGAACATCATCACTAATATATACAAACAGAGAACGGATGAAACATAACTTTTCGGAAACGTGAGAAACTAGCAAAATACGACTCCTATCCTCAACAGAAATAAGGAAAAATAATGAACGAGAGATGAGAAAAGAATGCTAAAAAGCGACTTTTTTTCTTTCTTTTTTCGCATGTTTTGGTGAATTCAATTTAGCCTAAACAATTATCTTACACAAAGAGAGAAGAATCTGGATATGGAAATAAAACTTCTACAAGGAAAATGATAAAAACTATCAACAAAAACGCATGACCGTTCATTTCATTTATCAACAATGTGGATAATCAAAATCGATTATCCGTTTTTCTTTTTTGCCGCAAAATTTCCAATCACTTTTTAGGGTTGCATTTATTCGTGCCTTTAACCAAATCAAAGGGTAGAATGTACATAAGTTTGTCTCTTCTGTATAAAGGGTAATTAATTTATCATTTCTATATATATTATAAACTAAAATTAGAAATGCCATTCTTTTCACTTATGCATGGCTAATACTTTACATAAAAATGGAGAAATAAAGATCATTTTCTAATAATTCTGTCTTCTCGCTCTTGTTTTTAAACTTTGGTATTAATGCCTCTATTTTCGACGTCTAAAAACTATGTACTCTGTTCACTAAAATGGTATAAGAACCCTGTCCCTGCCGGAGGGCTTTCTTGGAAAAACGGACACAACCAGGGGATCGAGGGCGCACTCGCCGACGATCTCATGCACGTTCCGTCCGGGTTTCCCTCTGTATTAGCTTAGTAGATTCTGGACATCATCCGATTCGGGGGTAGCTCATAACTACTCCACGGGGTAGAGCTCATGCGGTTGCTGCTTCTTCCTTGATGATCGGAGTGGCGGGATTGCTGTTGGAGGGTGTGGTTGTCCGTTCCTGGTGCTCCCGCCAGAGAACCCATGGGCAGGGACGGGCAGATGGCGGTAACCTGCCAGGATACCGGAGGGCGCATGGCTGGGTGAGACTCGGGATCGCCGGGGACCTGAAGCGTTGCTGCTGTTGAAGCTGTTGCTGCATGCTCGCGGTGTTGGTGCTGTTGGGCGGCAGCTGCAACGGCGGCGGCCGTGCTGTTGCGTTGCGCCGCCGCAGCTGCTGCCCATCTGTTGGGCGGCTAGCTGCTGCTGCGCGGCCAGCTGTTGCTGGTGGTGCAGCTGCTGTTGGTGCTGGCAGGTGTTGGAGTTCGCGTTGGGTTTGTTGCTGTTGCTGCCAGTTTACCCTGATTGACGACACACTTTCGCATGTGCTTTCCAGCGTTGGCTGAACGCTGAACGGCATTTCACAGAACCGACACCGGTAGACGTCTTTCCCTAATCGGCCGTGAGTTTT